>NC_059549.1:6060606-6363636 GCF_905220415.1 Colias croceus
AAGGAAGTCATGTACCACAACAACACCTTTAACGCCAGAAACAACTGCTACAGCCATGCATACAGCCTTAGAAGCAGTTATTGAACATCTGAAGCCAGATATACCAAGTCTTAAGCTGGAACAACCCTTGAAAGATCTTAGGACATTACTCGCACCATATATAGAGTTCCTGCAAGTGAAAGCAAGGCGTTACTTCAGTTTGGGATCATATCCTTTTCAATGTGTAGCATGTGCATAAATTTGATTTTGGAGAATATGGGTCGATAAGATGCATTAAAAAATAAAATGAATGACTATCTATGACCACAACTCACTATGGCCTTAAAATTTATCTGGTATCAAAATATTGATTTGGGATTTATTGCTTTTTTTGATTCACATGGTTACCAGAACCTCATTAAAATGTCTATTCTTTTTTTTTGTCAACTTTGTCAATATCGATCTTAATCTCTCAGCATTTTGGAATCATATAGAAATTATATCAGCAGAAAAGTCTGATAAACAATTTAGCATGAAAATATGGGGTTGCATTATTTTTGTTTGTGTTTGTTTAAATTGTATGTGTCTGTATGTGCTATCAATTATTTCGCTTAATTCGGGTATCACGGGTGAGATGGAAGGGAGTAGTTCCCTAACCCTGCACAAGTATGTGGAAGAGTTTCCGGGGCTCATTCACTTCATCTACGTGGACCGGACCACGGGGAGGTTCTTGGCGCCCGACATGGCGGACTGCGCTGATATGCTGACACCAGATACTGTGAGTTTTATAATACAGATAGTTAATTTCTGTATCCCGTGCGTGTTAATTTCTGACAAATAATGAAGACATAAAATTAGCATTCCATATTTTTATCAATTTTATTTCATAGATCATAATTTTTCGACACTTTGCAATCTGACGAGTTACATTATAATCTAACAGTTTTAACTTTTAACAATATTACCGCGAAATATTTACTCAATTCTTAATATTCTCTATGAATGACTATATTACGTCTGTTTCAGATCCGCGACATAATGCGTCGCACGATGTTCGCGCTGCGCGAGGGCTACGGCGCGGCGACGTGGCGGCGCGGCGCGCTGCACGTGTGCGCGGTGCGGTGGTGGGAGCGGCGCGGGCAGCCCGTGCGCCCCGCGCCGCACCACCCGGCCGCGCTGCGCGCGATCGCGCCCGGCGACATACTGGCCACGTTCTACAGGTCAATGGATAGTTTTGACGTGACAACGTCTTATAAATTGGTTTGCCGGGTGACACTTCAAGAAACTGCGTTACGCTCCGCTCACGTTATCGGGCATGGTTAGCCCGCCTAAGAGCGAGAGAGACAGACATAAAAAGTCGTTGTCACGTAAAACTTTCGCCCGTATACCGACTTTACAGGCAAACAATTTTTTTTTTTTAGTTTTGACTAGCACTAATTTTTTTTTTGGAACACGCTGATTTTTTTTGAAGTGAAACTTCTTTATCGGGGTTGGAAAAAAATTAGTGAAACATTTTTTCGTTACGAGTGACATTTTTCCGTTACTTATTTTTGTAAAGTTGCATATATTAAATTATTTTTTGAAAAATAAGGCCATAAAGAAGTTTCACTTCTTACGTGTGTACACTAGTACACGCACACATTTTTTTAAATAAAGATTAAAGATTATATTCTTAGTCAGCCCACGTTCTACTTGTGATTGGTCAGTTGAAAAAGGCAGTTTGGTAGTTATTTATTTTATATTATCGCTCTAAATAAAGAATTTCTTAAATATTATGTACCAGTACATATGTATATACATTCTATTGTGATATATTTAAAATCTAAGTTTTTTTACAGACAACTTTTAGAACTTGTATTCCCGAACGACCATCAAGGAGTAAGCATCAAAGAGCTTATCTGTATTCATCTGGGTTTGCTACCAGCGTCTACTGCAGTGCAACAGGCGCGTCGACTCGCACATTCCGTGTATGAGATGGCGGGAGAAAATCCCGCTATTGCTTCTGATTTATTGTAACATTATAACATTAAACTGAAAATTTTATGACATTCCTTGTATTTCAACTAATAAATAAGAGTAATATTTAATTACTTTCTTAATTAGATTTATTAGTTAGGTATATACAGTTGAATTTTTGATCGACAAGTGTGGTGCATCATGTAGAAATTTCCAAGCAGCATAATAATTCTAAAATATCTTCGGAATAATAATCAATTTCAATACATTTTTTTATTAATAGATTTTAGTGCCAGTTTTTCAATTATTCATTATCTTATTCATAATTAATTATGTAATAGGTACATAATTAATTATCTATCGAATTATTATTAATTATGTGAACAAATATTTACTTACAAGATATTAAAATTGACTACGTTTTTTTGTATCTCTGTGATAGGTAATATTTTTTTATATACATATATCTTATTTACTTTTTTATATGTAGTAGATATTCTAATTAAATATGTTATGATTATGTATTTATATATTTTTAAAAATTGTTATGTAAATCTTATATTATAAAATTTTGAGTGGGCCTTTCATTATTTTTTATTTTAATTTGAGACTGTTTTTAGGTCTGCCAGGGAGCAGTGTACCGCCTAAACTCTAATGTACTCGATGTTGTTGGTTTTTGAGAATTTATTTTAACTTTAATTTGTTTACTTTTCCAGTTTTACTATTGTTAAGGATCAATGTTCAATTTCCAGAACAAATTTGTTTACTTTTCCAGTTTTACTATTGTTAAGGATCAATGTTCAATTTCCAAAAAAAATTACGACACAAGTCGAACTCTATGGATTCGTATATAATTATTGTACATACACCAGAAACATAAACTGATTCTTTATACTGGTGTATGTATTTTAGTACCTAATTTTTTTACAATTGACGGTAGCCGCGACATGTCTTTCTATAGCATTCCATACTCAAACTCAAACATTCATTTATTCAATTAGACTACTATTTAGTAGCACTTTCGAATCGTCATTACATAATTATTTTAACATTTACCACCGATTCGGAAAGCAGTGATCTATGGAGAAGAATCGGCAAGAAACTCCATAGTTGCTCTTTTAAAATCATGTAAATATTACAATATATGAAACTTATATCTAACTACATAATATATCATAATATGCCAATGAACTGTCTTGTGGTTTTTACGCGACAACCCTCCATGGGTTTTTATTTACTATTCAAAACATTAGTCTTCTTGTAAGAAATATAACTGTTTGGTGATTAGATGTTTACTTATTATATTATGAAATATTTTATAACAGTATTATAGTGTTTTTCGCTTGGTGCCAATCTAGTTATTTATTTTGATATTAATTTTATTTTAGTATAAAATGTTTCGTTTGAAATTACTCGAGAATGCTAGAGCATCTAGTGGTTTATATTGTACCTGCACATATTGTACAATAGGTACATTGCTTTAGTGGTGTAATTTTATTACATTTAAATCTAGATTTGTGTAATAATTTATTTCTAGTCTGTGCACATTTTAATCATTTATATACCCATTTCTTGCCAATATGTTGCCAGTTTATGTCTGTAATTTCAAACATTGTAAACTTTTAATAAACTATAATTCCTATTTTTGTTGTCTTTATTTTTAATGATTGAATCTGAACTACAAAAATGGATTATTAAACTGAGAATAAATACATAGTAATTATTTCTATGAACCAAGTAAACCCAAATGTTCCTTTATTTTCTTTCATATTTTCATTTTAACAGACAGAGTATTTTATAGCATACTAGAGGTCCGCCCCGGCTTCGCCCATGGTACATATTTCGCAATAAAAGGTAGCCTATGTCCTTTCTCGGGTATCAAAATATCTCCATACCAAATTTCATGCAAATTGGTTCAGTAGTTTAGGCGTGATTGAGTAGCAGACAGACAGACTGAGTTACTTTCGCATTTATAATATTAGTATGGATTTTAGTCTGACACAAGGGGTAGAAAATAAATCCAGATATTCATATTCATGTCGGACTTATACTTTATTACAAAAATAACATTATTACTAACAAGATGAATGTTATTTTACACAAAATAGGTATAATGAGAATAATGATATTCCATGTTTTTGTTATAAACAGTGATGATACCTATATTTATATACAATTGTAATGTTCCCTGAAGGTAAAAGATTATCTACAGATAATATACTTACCATTTTTTATTATCTTATGGTATTTATAAGAGATGACAAGATTAAATTCTTATTTAAAAGTACATTAGATATGTTTGCTATTAGATAATAGTTAACACTGAACATAATGTCTACAATATTAAGGTACAGAATATCGTAATTTATGGTTACTATAACAGATAAAAATAACAGAACTAAGTCAGAAATTGGTAACTTATAACATTAACATTTATAAGGCACTTAGTATTCAGGTGAACTTTCACCAAAACATGTAGCATTGTCATTGATGATTATGGGCTTTTGCACTGGTCTGTCTTCCACATCAAAGCTAATAAGGTCCTCTGTAAAATTACTTGGTTTCTGTAAAGAAAATGGTCAGGACTATATATATAAATAATCAATAAGTTCTATGGTACATTTTTAAGAAAAGAGTGTTAGAACTGAACAAGTTTTGAATTCACTAATATTTGTACAAAAAAAGATCTCAAGTTAACATGAGGAGGGAGGAGGAAATTCAAACAAATTGGTAAATACTAAATATCAATTAAATCATATAAAGCATATGATATAACTTTGCAGTAAAATAACAATTTATTCCTATTACTATATTTTATGTGAAGTAATTGGACAATAACAGTAGTGGTGCTTTGAGGCCTTTGATACAGAATATACAGTGAAAGAAAAAAATGCTCACTTTACTATTTGTTTCAGATTTCTTCTTAAGCACAGCTGCATAATTAAGTGATGTTGGTTTGGAAGAACTTGAAGGCAATACTGGACTAGGTGATCTGTCTTTCACATTGTTTTCAATAAGTTGCACTGAATTTTCACTATCGGTTATAATGTCACTATTGCTATTTATAACTACATTTGGCATGCTGAGCAGGTCAATGGTGAGGGGTGTTTTCAAAGCCTCTATGCAAACATCAACCATCTCAACCTCCTTATTTACATACTTTTCCTCCAACATCTTATTGTAAGAGGCATCTAAATCAGACGCCTGTTTTTCAGCAAGAATGGAATTCATCTGTTTGATTTCAGCCTCTAATTCCCTAATTGTAGATTCATTTTTAGCAGCAATTTGCGCTTCCTTTACAAGCCTCACATCCACAGCCTGTTGGATCATAAGTATGGCATCATTTGTGTTGTTATTATGAACATTACTTTCTTTTACTATCTTGTTAAATATACAGTGTGGTGTCAATCTATTAGCCTTCTTGTACCCCGTTACTTTTTCACCTAGATTGGCTGTCACATCTTCAATATATTCATACATGTCAAAGCAATTTATTTTTCCGAATCTATAAATTAATGTGTGAGTTGACCCTGCAATCGAGACCTTTGTTGACAAGTTACATGTAACAAATGTCTTTTTGTTGTGGTATTTTTCGAAATATTTTTGCAATCCTTTGGATATTAACTTGTCTCGGAATGTCGGTTTAATGCTGCTACATTTGCGGTATTTGTACCAACCAACAACCTCAGATGCTACATTTGATAGCAAGTCAGATAGCACATCTTCCTTTAAACTGCCTGAAGGAAGATAAAATAGTGAAACTGATGGTAGTGGCAATACTGTCCGTATAGCAATTTGCGTATCTAATCGAGCACTGTCATTGTGTGAATCCGATATATGATTTCTAATCTCAGAAGTTACATCTCCAATTAGGAATCCTTCCTGAAAGTAAAAGGTGCTTAAAAAATGTATCTAGAATAATGTCATTATAAGTAAATACATTATGGTTAACATTATAGCACATTTACCTGACTGTTGGAGGAATTTAAGCATTCGTAGAGTAGGAAGGAAAGTGCGGTGCCATTTAATGACACCTTTTCTGTGTAAGCCATTTAGATGCTAGTTTTATTCTGTATCTTAAGATCTTCTAAAACAAGCAAATGAGTATAAAGATACATTTAAAACTTGGTAATTGATTACATTTTTCACTTTAATAATTAATTACCTATTTCACAGTCAGAAAGTAAACGTCAAACTTAATGTGTCATTCACAGATAAAGTAATGTGCACAGGTAACTGGTAAAGTGTCATTGCTCTAGCCTATGGGCGTATTAAGAAAGAAAGCTTGAAACTTAAGAGCGCTCATAAGCGCTTATCGGCGCTTGTCAGCGCTGGTAACCCGCGCAGGAAAATATATGAATACGCGCCGATAAGCGCTGATCTGCGCCGACAAGTTCCGACAAGCTTCAACAAGCGCTTGTCAGCGCCATATAAAATTTGTTTTGGTCTGCTTCAACCTGCTTCCTTTGTGTAGAACGAACCAGCGTTGACAAGCGCCGATAAGTGCCGATAAGCGCTTATAAGTTTCAAGCTTTCTTTCTGAATACGCCCTATGATATTATGTCACCTAGCCTAAGAGTATCGAGTGTATTGCACAAATTGCTTAGTACACATCGTAGGCAGATGAGCTATAGATACTATATAGATGTGTGTGTGACCAATAGGGATGGGTAGGTGTCAATTGCGTGTTGAACTATCGATAAATTATGTAAATAAATATGTATCATAAGTAAATTTTATGTTCAATATGTTATTAAAGGAAAAATCTTAGATTAAGGATTGGTCTCCGCGCGCGCTACGACTAGATACCGCTGGCGTACTCGAAAAATGCGGCAACTAAAAGTAAGTCGTGTCACAAGCATTGTGTGGAGAGGGCGTACCGATAGTTTCTAAAGATTTTGGACAAAACCTGAAGTAAAATGCCTGTTTGTGCCATAAAACTGTTTAAAAAAAATACAACAAATAATAAGAAAGACACTGGGATTACGTACCATCAGGAATAATCGTATTATTCAGTATTTCACCTGTGCTTTGAAAATGTTGTTTACGAAAATAAGACGCCATTTAGTGTTGCCGTACTGCATATCCCAAAAACACACTTTTAATTTGAACTTATTTTATTCATAATGTTTTTTTTTTCAATACTATTACTAACGCATATTATAAAAAAAATGATAATAACAATAATTTATTTCTGTTTAACCTTGTTTAACTGACTCATATATTATATGTTATTCTTTTTATTACCGCTTTTTTACTTTTAAAAAACCTTTGTTATAGTATAGTGGCATCGCAAGTGGATTTGAGTCACATGTTCATGGGTTCGATTCCCGGCAAGGCCAAAATGAAATTAAAATATTTTTCAAACTTCTTTCCAAGATAGCCCATTTCCCATTTATGGGGTAAAATTTATGTAGCTGTCAGTACAATTCTTCACACACACTAGCGTCCTTACAAATCGCCTTACACACACTACAGAACTGAGTTGCCGCACTCACGGAGCTATTGTTTTTAGGTGGAGCGGTATCTAGTCGTAGCGCGCGCGCGGAGACCAATCCATAATCTAAGGGAAAAATATTATATGAATAAAGTATAAATATGTAATTTTAAATTTGTTTACCAACTGAATAAAGCTGATACCATTGTAATAACCAATAACTGAATACCATTTGAATATTAAATATAATTATAAGAAATTTTCTTGTATTAATTATAAGTACTTTAAAAAAATATGTTTATTTGGAATATCAGAAAAACGTGAGTACTTTTTAAATAATATAATAAAGTTAATAAAATAAAAGATCGGGTTTAGTGCTATTTCTTTAATAATAAATCAAACAATAATAATAATGTTTTAAAAATGTTTTATAATAAATATTAATACTTAATTTTTTTATTTAATTTTATCCATTCTACTATCAAAATCTTCAAAATCAATTTAGCGGTTCAGAAAATATATCGTAACATTACATACTTTACATTTACACTAATACTTTCGCATTCATAATATTAGAAAGTGTATCATACAAAACACACCACAAATTTATTTATAAGTAGCTTCCGCCCGCGACTCCGTCCGCGCGGATGTCGGTCTTCGCGTGGATGGTTTATTTCTCCATTTTGAGTAGGTACCTCTGACAATAAAATCTTATAAATATCTATTGGACCCAATTCCCAAATACGGCTAGGCCTATAATAATACGCAACGTGTGTTCGCGGTTCTACGGAACAACGTCTATGGATAAAACTGAAAAATTAAGATTAATTTTTTTCTACGTATTTTTCCAGGATAAAAAGTATCCTATTTTACGCCCAGGATAATAAGGTATAATTATACCAAGTTTCATCGAAATCGAACCGCTAGTTTTCACGTGATGCCTTCACATACAGACAGACAGACAGACAAAAATTTTTTTAATCACATATTTGGGTTTGGTATTGATCCAGTAACACCCCCTGCTATTTTATTTTTTCAATATTTTCAATGTACAGAATTGACCCTTCTACAGATTTATTATATGTATAGATACATTTTTTAAGAGTTTTAATTTTAAATAATTTATTAAAATATAGTTCTTCTAGTAAACTTTATATCGAGTACAGCGTTGGTCAGGTCACATCACTACGATCACGTGGCGGCAGTGAGGCGCGCGAGCGAGCCTGCGCGTGTCCGCCTCCCACCTCCCCTTCACCCCCGCGACGCTAGATTTATTTTCATAAAAATAAGTATAACAATCGACTTACTGATGAAATGTGATACTGGATTTCAATTTTGTGTATTTTCTAGTATCGTTTTTGTAAGATAGAACTGCACATTTCACCATGTTTATTCGTAAATATGAAAAAAAATTCCAGAGCAACGCCCTTCGGCAGCACTCAATCACGACTGCGAGCGCTCGCGGCGGAAACGTCGAGTTGTTCCCACCTGTGCCTACTGTTCCCACTTGGTTGTTCGCACTCTATAGATAGTACTCTAAGCAACTAGCAGACTATAAAAATATTTTGCCTGTATTGCTATTTCTTCCCACGGAATAATAACTAGTTACCGCAAGTGATAAATTGCTTGAGTTGCACTACGGTTTAAAAACTCTTTGCAAATGCAGCTAATATAGGTAAGATGTGGGTAAGATGTATTAACAATTATTAAGCAATTTTGACGCGGATTCGTAGATTTTTCCCGCAAACCAGTCTGTATCAAGTCGCGCTTTAAAAAAATATGTGCGTGTACTAGTGTACACACGTAAGAAGTGAAACTTCTTTATGACCTTATTTTTCAAAAAATAATTTACTATATGCAACTTTACAGAATTTATACGTCGAATCACGCGTGGTAGGATAAGAAAAAGATGGCGCGTAACGGAAAAATGTCACGCGTAAAAAAAAAATGTTACACTAAATTTTTTCCAACCCCGATAAAGAAGTTTCACTTCAATTAGTCGCTAGGAAAATCGTTAGGGCGCGGCGGCCTACTTCTTTTATTCAGATACAAACATCTGCAGTAGTACAGTGTCTCCACTCTTCGCCTTAATTTGAAAGAGTAAATAATAAATCGAAACCATTTCTACCCAATTTATAATAGGTAATTAAATTACAATTGATCCTAGCGCCAAATAATATCTATATATCTACTTTATTAATACATGTTGTTATTCCTTTTTGTACCTATTATGATTGTTGCAAAGGTAATAAATATATATTTATTCATAAATTAATTGCATCGTGCATAGCATTCTTTGTTTCTCATAAAAATATATATGTGTAGGCACAGGTAGGTATACCCTAATAAGTTTATTGATTTTGGTCAGCATGACGATGGTTGTTGTAAATGACAGTGACAAGTGACAATTGACACTAATAATTTTGATTTTGTTCTTGACTGTTGATTTTTAATTTGTGTGGTATGTTTTCCTTTCTTATCGCGAAAATGCAATAAACTGTTTAACTAAAGAAGAGTGATAAGAAAGTTCACTCATGTCGTAGCTTTGAGCGTAGTGTATTAATATTAGTATTCTTAGAAATCGAAAATAATACGCATCTACTTTTAGAAACGGTAAGAGCTAAAATTAGATAAAAAACATAATTTTGAATTTAAATATTGTGAATGGAAATGGCTTTGTATGAGATATTTAATATATTTCCTTTACATTTTAATGATACTTGAAAAATAGAACTATTATGTGCGTAGTTATTTATAGCACTAAGTAAGCATCATACTTCTGTGAAACTATTTATATTTTGTAGTGGCGTAATACCACAAATATTCAAGTCCGCTAATCATTCGGCGCATGTTAAATTTCCAATTTATTTGATAAACATTAAACATTCACAACATACACTGCTTTCATTCACAGAAAAGGTTTCTTGGTATTTCTCAATTTAACTGTTAGGTAGATGAAATATTAAACATTTGGATATTTCGTTATATAATATATTTAAATATCTAAATGTTAAATATTACATTCGGTACCTACCTAGTTATTTCACATGTAAAAAATTTGATATTGTTGGTGACAATTTAATTTTGTAGTACATATTGCAATGACTTGAATGAGTGAATATTGAATGAGTGTAGAGCTTACTTTAATTCCTACCACATAATCCTCAAAATCTATATATATAAAACTCAAAGGTGACTGATATAGTGATCTGTCAACGCACAGCCCAAACCACTGGACGTATCGGGCTGAAATTTGGCATGCAGGTAGATGTCATAACGTAGGCGTCCCCTAAGAAAGGATTTTGATCAATTCTACCCCCAAGGGGATAAAATAGGGGATGAAAATTATTACCATGAAAATTTTTCTTTTCCACGCAGGCGAAGCTGCGGGCAACAGCTAGTATTATAATATATTATGTAATTTGCATTGCCTTATCCTGAAAATTTTGAGAAAACAGAATGAAGTTATAGTTTAATTACCTACACAATAATCTTGTCATTTATTTATTTTTAAATCAATTTTATATTGCAGGTTCCTCATAGTGGCCACTGAAATTTGTGTATGAGGAAACCACTATACTTACTCATAAAATTGCTTCAATACCAAAGATATCCAAAGATCTCAAAGACTTCAAAAATGGCTGGAATTGATGTGTGCAAGCAGAAAGAATGTCTTCAACATCAGGATAGTCTCCTCATGTCTAAGAAGTATTATAGAAGAGCTGAACACAGGTATATTATTTTACTTTATATGAATACTATTTTAGTTACAGGTATACTTGACTACACAATTCAATTAGCCTAATGTATTTTAGTAAATTTGGATATTGAAGAAATATAGATATATACATTATTATGTATTGTTTATTATCCTTGGGGAATGAGAAATTGAAAGAAGATAATGTTTAGAATTGTAGAGTAATAAAAATAAGACATAAAACTGCTAGCTAAAACATTTGAAGTATCATTTGTTGAAACAGTACTTATCACATACCTCATAAAATTGATTTTATCTGTTACTATACTATAATCTTTATGCTGCCAAGTAAAAAAAATGTAATTAAATTTTACATTTTGATTGCTTTTATGTGTGTTTATGGAAGTCATACTTACTTTATTATCACAGGGAACAAAATAACACTATGGAATATAGAAATATATTTTTGTAATAAGTACTTTTGAAATATAAAAAAACAGGACACCCTCCATCAATTATACCTTCACTATCTATATCACAATTATTTTAGAAGCCATTTCTAGAATAATTTTGTATATATATATTAATATATTATATTAATATAATATATTTGATCCCTATGAAGCTATGCTATTGAAAGAAATGGAAAAGAAAATGTTACATCTCAATTCGCATACCTCTATTTGTCTTTTGTACAGTATACATTTTGCACTACAAAAATTCTAGTAAACAGTTTAAGAACTTCATGTACTTGTGTAAAAAAATATTTTCTAATAAAAATGACTACATTTCCCTGTTATAAATTGTATAACATACAAAATCGCAAGTAAACAAAGCCAGATAAATTTTAATAAGTTGTGATAATACTTTCACTTACATACAGCATGAAAAGTATTTACAAATATTATTAGCACATAGATACTGATGATACATTATGTGAATTTACATCATTTTGTTTTATCTTGACCCAACAAAAGTGTTATCACAATGTGGGGTCAATTAGTGACGATCTTATTTGCGTCTACATTTACTTTTAATGTCAGTATTTGTCCGACATCCTTGCACGCCAATTGTAGCACGTTGTTCTGTAACAAATAAATAAAAATAAAATGCCAGACGCATTTGAAGTTGCGTATCCACTTTCGCCATCAGTTAGTCCACAACAGATACGCGCACGCGCGAATTCGTCTTCGAAACCGAGACCGGTCGTGACTTTTCTGGCAGGAAACGAAACTTTAGAGATACCCGATAAGTCTATTGCTGGAGTTGACAAACCTCTATCCAAAAGCGAGCTAGAGTTAGACAGTTACGCAGAGACTATTAATATGGTGCATAATACGTGGCTTGATAAGAGACGCTTGGAGCACAGGTGCGTATCTAATGTAAACATTATTTGTGACGCAACTTCTACCTTCAGTAGCAGCTACATGTTCGCAAATAGTTTATTCATTGAATTATTATCTTATTGATATTATAAATTCATTTGCCGGTCTTGGAAAGATCTCATCGTCAGCGATATTATGCTGTATCTATTCAGAATTTCAGAAACTTGCGTATTTTATTAAATTTACCGATAACATCGATAGGAAGAATTAAGAAATTTGTGATTGTTTTTATTCACGAACCAAAAAAAATATACATTTTTTTAAGTAGGTACTGGTTATTAGTTATTAGTTATTACTTATTATGTAGGTACTACTAATACCGTCATGTCATTAAAACCGTTGAAGTTTGATATGTAATTACTCGTCCTCTTCATAATAGATCAATGTAAAATAATACTCACAAATAATAAGAGCCGAATTAATTTTGACTAACTGAACTTTTTAAATACCTACCGCGCGCTCTATTTTACGATACGTACCTATATGAAATCTCGGACTTTAGATGAAAATGTTAATTTAAATGTTTCGAAGAACACTAATTAAAGATGCGAGCATCTATAAGAATAATTGATATTATTATATAAATTTTCATCAATATTGTTTGTTAAAATAAAAAAAAAACTATTAAAATTTGACTACATTACGTACAATTTCTAAAATTTTATCGACTTCGTCTCTCGTCAATAGAATTACATATTTAGATATGTAACTGGAGTATGTCAGATTTTGTTTACCATTCTCCCGAATCCAAAGTAAATCTGAAAATGTATTTATATAAAGATGCACAGTATGACTTCTCACAGAATCATGTCTCGATTGGCTAGGGTGTCCAAACTCTTATCAGACTGTTTATTCCCATCAGTAGGGTTTAATATTATGGCATAATTATAGTCTATGACAATATAATCAATGAAATCAGTAAACATACCATTTATTCCTAGTTACATTTAACATTACAGACTCTTCTGTTTTTTGTTAGGTCAGCCTTGAGATTTTCGGTGATTGTTATTCGGTTTTAATAATTCTTGTATTCAAATTATTTTAAATGTTTATGGATGGATTTTTAAGTTGGAAAATAGAAATATTTATATTTTGATGTATTGAATCATAATTTCTATGACCCGTTTTTTTATCTGGAGCATCCTGCCATTTACATATAAGCACAGAAGTTTCATGTGCGCTTACATTAGGAATAAAATATTGTTTTTTATTGTTGTTCTCCACCTAATCGTACAAACTAACAAACTTCTTAAAAGTTTCATCACTAAGTTGACAATGATTACATGTTACTCTATGACAAATAGCGTTATCTTATGACGTAGAAGATTTTTATCAATATTTCCATTCACACACCCGGAATGTTTGATTAGACGTTAACGATTTATTATTACTTACATATTTTTCCTATTGTAAAATCTACAATAGGTCAATTGTTCTTCTGATAGATTGCATATTTTTCCGCTTTATTATCTGTATGACGTATTTCATGGATTTTTTAATTTTATATAAATGCATTTTAGAATATAATATTTTTTCTTTGAACGATAGCGTTCTATTTTTTTCTCGATTTAGGAATTGTTGCAGGTTATGCAATTGTTGTCCGTATTTAATTAATTATTATTATTGTAAATTACGCCATGTCCTGTAATCATTTTGGAGTCTGGTCTGGCGGCTTTCTAAGCATGTCATGACTCATTTCTTATACCATGGAATGTTTTTGTTTTATTGAAAAGCCTATTCGTATTCATTGACACAGTTTAGTGTCAACTTTCAAGCATTGAGTTAGATGTAAGGCTGTGAATCAGCTGTTTGGAGTTGGCGCGGTCGCGGGGGAAGTAGTGGATGGACTAACGTCGACGCCGACGTGAATGGCGTCAGTACACGCGAATGCTTTGCCGCTTGATAACGTCGCATTGTCTTTAATTGCTAGTTACGTGCTTTTTCGTACTCATTATCGGATGTTCAGTAGATGCTTTTTTGTTCAAAGTACAATTAAACACCACCTGATCAAATCAGTGCGACCGCGACGAATCGTAGACAAAGGTTTTGCGAATTACACTTTATACATATTTATTATTTATACGCCTGTTTATAATACAAATGTATGTGATGTGTGAAATTTGTTTCTAACATCGTTTTTTTTGTGTTTGAGTAGGTACTGAATATCTTTGATGGTAACAGATCTTTTTCATTATTGAAACGTGATTATAATATAATTCGTGCATTCACTTTATAATCACTATCACTTAGTTAAATATTAATAACTCCATGGTCAACAGAAATTATTGTGCAAGCTATGTACAAGCTGTACCAGTTTGTTACACCGACAATTATTTAAGATAGAAAGGCGAAAAGCCACCCACACAATTTCAACAATATAATATTTTAATGTATTCATAAATTCATTCCCTATTGAGCAAATTTTTTACGTACATTGGTATGGTAATTGGTACTTTGGAACCGTTGATCTGAAATTCAATAGCAATAACTTAATTACCGTGATGTAGCGTCTGGTAAAACTATATCGATTGTCGTCTCCTGGCAGCGCTCCCCCAGGCGTCCTGTATCCTCTCCCTAATGAAATTTCAATCGTTTCACAGCACAACATTATACTTACTCAAACGTATATGACTCCATTCTTTTGAATTAACCCTCACTCTGACCGTTTATTGACCCAGAATTTTGTCATCATAATAAGTTAATTCGGCTATAAACATGCCGTATTGTTTACGTAAACATTCAACTTTTGAGAAAATTTCAGAAGATGTACTATATAAATGCATTATAAACGAAAATCCCGTGCACGCAATCTTGGCATGATTCGGAGTACCCATTAAGGTCTTTTAACCTTGTTACTGTCAAGGATATCTACTCAAATGCTTCCTGTATTTGGTTAATAGTGAGCGCAACACCACCTCTACATTTGGTATTACAAACAAGTCAGTATTAGTGTTGCAAGGTAAAAAATTAAGTTGTGTTTACTAACATTGGAATACAAGTTGAAAGCGAAAGCGGGAGTGTGTTAAAAATATATTGGTTGAATTGTAATGCCATGAGGTATCAAGAGCTAATGGCGAATGGAACGTCTGAATATTCTGCGGCCAATGGTTCCTCTTACGGAAAGGGAGACCGGTATACGGCAGCTCCGAATGAGTAAGTTTTATTGAGATTTATTTAACCGTAGTGGTTTAAAGGTTAGGTAGATACGCACGCAACATGCTTGTATACAAATTTTGAGGATAGGCACATAAAAGAAAAATTAGGTAACATACAAAAAAAAAAGACACATAGACGAAGAATTTTGAGTTCTTACTCTATATAGCAATCACGAAGATTAAAGAAAGGGATTCTTCTCATTACAAAGTGGTCCAAGCGGATGCTTACATTCATCTCAAATGATGATTTCTTGGTATCATGATTGAAGTATGTACTTGACAGCAAATGCCACCATGTACAGATACTAACAATCTATATTTACCATACTTTCGATGACTGCGTCCGGTTATGCAGTATGCTGTTTATAAATATTTTGCAATGTCGTATAAAAATATAGGCTAGTAATTTTTATAAGAAACTGTAGCAAAATTTAGATGAGGCTTATAAATAGGAAGTAGCAGTGAATACTGTAGTAATTCACTGAAGTTTTGACGCTGCCGTAATGGTTATTTCGAGATCGCTGGAGAACACGCTCTGGAAGAATTATATTGCAGGGATGTCATTGGCATTCATACACAAGCGACTTGGCAGATTTCGGGGTATAATGGCACATATTTGCGTTTTGCTGTCGGTAGTGTCACAATCTGCCATTATTATAAATCGAACCACAGCACTTAACGGCGCCAATATTTAAATCAGTATTCACACCTGACTTGTACAACAACATGCTTGACATTGGAAATGTTTATTGACTTCTAAAATAAATTGAGATCGTAGACCTTTATATGAAACTTGATGATGATGTTCAATACCCGAAATAGATGAGATTTATTAAAATCGATTAAACAATAATCAATATGATTAATCTTTATGACAATTTACTTGTTGTGGCATTTTAATATATGTTATACCTAACATAAATGTTACATGGTTTTTTTTGGGAATTGTTGTTCTCGCTATAGTTTAGAAATCAATACGAAGATTTTGTCGCATTTACTTATTTCCTGATTGTTACAACTTGCCGTTTGTAATTGAATTCTTGTTTTTTATGTCAGTCTTGAGTTTTCACGCATTGCTCAATGAATATCTTTGATGGTTACGTGTCTTCGCTCGTTAACTCCCCGAACTTTATAGCTCCAGTGTAGTCAATTTTGCGATAAGAGTGTTCCGACTCTGACATGGCTGTAATCGCGTGATATTTTTAATTGGCTGGCTGATTGTTAGTTGTTACGGACTTTAATTTCGTCTAAATCTAGCACAAAACAAAAGTTCTTTAATAGACTGCTCTATACTAATCGATAAGTAGAGCTTATTGATTTTGGATACACTAGCACGTATGTTATGATTTTGTTTCAATGCAAATTTTATTGAGACTAAATTATGTATTTAAACTGAGTTGGGTCATTATGTATGTACCGCTTTTGCCGGCATCGTACATATTTGAGTATATTGAATGATTGATTCAAAAATGTCTATAGAATTTGTAGAACAAAGACCCTCTTTGTGTTGTCTTGTATATTGTATGTTATATTGCAATATTTATTTTGCACACTTGTGTGAATGATACCATATCGGACGTTCGTTTAAAAATAGCGAATAATAAAAATCGAAGCTGCCTTATAATTGCTGTAAAATGGTTTGCCAAAGTATTTGATTCATTTTAAGTTTATGTTTTTTGCCTCGAATATTTGGATATTGTACAAGGTCATGACGTATTAATTATCGTCCACCTTTTTGTTAGGCACTAATTATAATATGTAGGAGCTATTTTTTTCCTAGAGAAAGCCAACCAAAAAGTGGTTAATTTCACAAATAGGCTAGACAACCATTGGGCTGAAGCTGATTTAACATTAGTAATTATGAGAAAACGTAATTGTTGTTTATGTCAATTTTAAAATAATAATTTACTCTACCGATATTATCCTCAATTCACAGAAATTTAATTATGTAGTCTTAATAGTTAATACGTAGGTATACTTACTAAGAGAAATGTAACCAGTTTTGACAATTATGACTTTCCCAACAAAATTAACCCTAAACACGAACGAACCAAAGTAGGCAGAAATATTATTTAGTACATTGAGTGTGAAACACACGACACTTTGTCATTGTGTCCTACTTTTCCGTCCTATATGAATATGGTAATCATCAGTCTCACCTCGCTTAGAATACTAACGTCGTATCAAATTGTTACAGGATCTTTGTGAACAGATCGCTGCATTTAGAAAATGTTAAATTTTACGGCTTCGATATGGATTACACTCTGGCAGGTGAGTAAGCGTACTGCGTTTCTTTTTATCAACAAATAAGTTAGCGTTGAGTCATTAGCACCGTGAAATGGTGTGCAATGTGCATTGTTTGTTCAAATTTAATTCAAGGTTCAAATTTGTTGCAGAGTATAAATCGCCACAGTATGAAACGTTAGGATTCAACTTGACCAAAGAAAGATTAGTGAACAAAGGGTATCCAAGAGAGATTCTAGAATTTGAATACGATCCGTCATTTCCAGTAAGGTAAGTTTATAAACTAAGGATGAATGGAAGAGGAATTGATAAATATTTTAACGCCGATATTCCGGCCTAATGTTATTATGTAGGAGAAGTTGAAACAGTATAAATACTTATCGATGACTGATGGGCTAGAAATAGGTTATGATGTCATCTATGTTCGTACTACAAGTATTTATGTGTCGGGTGCAGTTTTTAATACATAATTTTTACATTTGTCTATGCTAAACCAGGGCTATCAAAGTGAGGTTTTAAACGGTTTATGAAAGGAAATACGTGCATAATGGCTTTAATTTAGATACATTATTATAAAAATAAAAGATAACATTGTCGCGTTTTTAGAAATGATTGTCACCCTGGCGTTCGTTAAATTATATTTGTATTGTCATTTGTCATTACAATTCGTGTGAAACATTATTATCACAGTTTATGTCAATTTTACATTTTATTTAATACATAGTTTGATAATTAATTTACCAATTCTGTTTAACAAGCATATGCGTTTAACGTTTTGAAGTAACGACGCGACGGTAAAAGATAATGCATTCTCATCTGTCCGATAAAATATCATTTGAAATACATACTTTATCAGATATTATTATGAAATATAAAAAAATTATGTACTTACATACTTAATTAAACTATAAACAGACAATGTGCGTAGATAGCAATGTATAAGCTTCAGCGCGTTCCAGTTAAATAACTCAAGTCATAGTGTATATAATACTACACCTTATTGTGTTCTTGAAATATTATGAAAATAAATAAAAAAAAATCTTTTTCAGAGGTCTGTGGTTCGATACACTATACGGTAACTTGTTGAAAGTAGACGCATACGGGAACATTCTTGTGTGCGTGCATGGTTTTGAATTTCTTAAACAGTAAGTTATTTTCTTATGTTTTTTTTTATTAATCTTTCTTTGTATTGTTGTTTTTAATGAATATTTTAGTGGGACTACAAAATTGTTACTGTAGTTTCAAATTTTACTATTAACATTGTCAAAACATTAAATTAATTTATATCTAACTAATATTAGATATATAAATTCTTCTTTGTAATAATATTTTTTGTTCCAGTTCTCAAGTATACGAATTATATCCTAACAAATTCTTAACATTGGATGAATCAAGAGTATACGTACTGAACACATTGTTCAATCTGCCCGAGACTTATTTGATAGCGTGTTTGATAGATTTCTTCACAAACTCTCCGCAATACACAAGGTGAGCAAGACAAATAATTTATTAATATCATATTAATTGCGAAAATATCTTTTTGTTTCATCATTTTACTTTGCTAATATGTAGTATTATACTAAACTTCCTTGAAACTACTTCCTTGAAACTTTAGTGAGTAAAGATTTTTCTTCTTCCCTTATTAAACTTTATGTTCGTATAATTTTATTTTTATAAAAGTTTTTTTATTTATTTGGAACTTTGTGATATTATTTATTTCAATGCCTTTAGAGAAAAAACTGGCGTAAGATGCGGCGACTTGGCCATGTCGTTCAAGTCTATATTCCAAGACGTCAGGAACGCAGTGGACTATGTACACATTCATGGAGACCTCAAGAAGAAAACTATTGAAAACTTAGACTTATACTTGAAGAAAGATGAAAGGCTACCGACTTTCTTGTCCAGGATAAGAGAAAGTGGAGCCAAGTTGTTCATACTCACGAACAGTGATTACAATTTCACAGACAAGATCATGAACTATCTGTTTGATTTCCCGCATGGCGCTAAGGTAAGTCGCTTTGACACTCAAAAGTGTTAATGTGTGTACATACTATTACTATGTAACTAATTTTAAAATCAACGTGTCGAAATTATATTTTTTATAATTACGAAAATTATTAGTTCAGGATACATCGCCCATTTTTGTAAGTGACTACTATCAAGCTGATTTTCCGTTTGTAGCTTTATTTTGATGAGACACCGAATAATTTCGTGTACGAAACTCTCGACTGTGGTAGCTAACAGAGATAACAAGGATAAAATTTTTTGATTTGATGGTTCTCAAATATTTATTACGCAATTTGTAGGACAATATGTCTGTTGAATTATATAAACATTAACTAAGTGAAAACAAAAAAATCAGCTTGTTAGTAATCATTTATGATGACCTCGTTATCGATACACTTTGGAAAGGGGGACTCTTTGAACCAGCCATAGATTTTGTAGGATAAATATTTTTTCGAATAATTTAGGTAATTATCTTGAGATTGAACAAAAAAAAAATTCAATTAGTAATAAATATTTGAGAACCATCAAATCAAAAATTTTTATCCTTGTTATCTCTGTTAGCTACTACAATCGAGACTTTCGTACACGAAATTATTCGGTGTCTCATCAAAATAAAGCTACAAACGGAAAATTAGCTTGATAGTAGTCACTTGCAAAAATGGGCGATGTATCCTGAACTATATTAGTTTGTTATCTGTGCTTTGAGTTTTGACACATAGGTGGCCGCGATGTTATGCGTTCGTAATGATAAGTTTCTTATGTAATGTTTATGTCATGGTCTACACGGATTTCCATAAAAATTAGCATTACCGTAGAAAATTCACACGTACATTATATTCAAAATTTCAATATCAGTCGTAATTTACGTCGGATTTACGTATTACTTAGATTTAAATATTTTAAAATCGAAAGTAACTCGAAAGTTGAGTAACCTTTAAACATACAGCAATATCTAATCTCTCTACTCATATATTAAGTTTAAATAAAATAGGACAAAGTACGTTGATTTTAATGCGTAATATAGAGTTAAATGATTTGTTTTTGTGTTATGTAACATAATTACGATGCAATAGAATACGCAGAGAGGAGCGATCTGCGGTTTTGCAAACATCGTGGTCAAGGAAAAATGTCAATAATAGTTTTATACCGGAGACACGATCGTCAAAGAATAATACTTACTTGATTTATAATGTTTGGAGTGTGATCTTGTGGACTTGTGGCCTTGGCATTCCGATGTTTTTGTTTTTTGCATGACCACGTTGCTAGTTTTTTGGGGAACGTATATTTAGTTTAACATCAATTCAGGTGCATTAAATGATTAAATTGTTTTAATTTTACTTGTCTTTGATTCTTTGGGATTTTATTTGGACATTACGAAAATAGTTAACAGATTAAATAAATTTTTGCTAACAAACAACTTAATCATAACTTAATTTCTATTTAAGTATGATCAGAGGTTTCTCTCTGATCATACATAAATAGAAATTATATTAAAAAATAAATATATATTAATATAATTTAATCTACGTATTGCAATTAAATTTTATAATAAAAACAATCTAACTATTTACTATAGCATAATAAAACTCTTTGTAATCGTTATTTTTGCACTCCATTTATCTATTTAAGTAACTGTAAACAGATTGTTAATGTCAAAGTTGTATTTTGTTATTTAAAATAACATTATTTGATCAAAATAATAAGCGTTATTCTTTATTATTTTCGGAATATTCGCTTGATGATCGAATCGTAGGCGGCGTTATGTTATTTGAACGTAAAAATATATTGATCGGCACATAAAACCCTACCAATTTATTAATATGTGAAGTATTTTATGGTTTATTCAATATCGATAATAATGTTTGTAACGAAACACCAACGCAGAACATACTTTATATATCCATGTATTTTGAAATATCAATCTTCATCATTGTCAGAAACTGAAGACGTTTCTGCGTTATTAAATCTACGATATAGTAGAGTTATAAAGAACCATTCTAAATATAAACGCGTGGGTGCGTAACATACCTACTTAGCCTTTATTCATGTTTTATTTTTGTACATAGTACGTACCACATATTACCAGAAAGTTATTATGGAATTAATTTAGCGGAAATTTGGTAGGTATACAGTTTCTTCTTTTGAGCCAAGGCAAATCAGTTAGACAAAATGCAATATCTTATAATGAAGTGTAGGTATATAGAGCTACACTTAAAACCGAAAGGTCATAAAAAATTCTACTTGTGAAGTTAGGTCATGGCTCATGGCTAACCTAGCGGTCTACGCTATTACTACGATATAGCATTTTTTTTCCTATTCTTTCATTTTTTTCATTAGATAATTATTAAAATAATCCCATAGCCCGGCGAGCCACACAGGAACTGGAAGACATACTTCGACTGGATCGTAGTAGATGCGAAGAAGCCGCTGTTCTTCGGCGAAGGTACAACTCTAAGACAAGTGGATACACGCACGGGCGCTTTAAAGATGGGTCACCATGTTGGACCATTGCATGAGGGACTCGTTTATTCTGGAGGTAAAGTTATTTGACCGTTTTCAACACGACTATATTCGCCTCATGTATGTTTGTAATCGACTTATTAAGGCTCGATTTTTACCCACTTTAAACGGTTTAATTCAAACTTTGTACACTTATCCAGAATCGGTGATAATACGGTTAATCTTATAGGGAATGAAATTTAGGATACATTCAGATTCAGTTTTATTATGTTATTATTTAGGGTTAATTGTAGGTATAAAAAATTATAGTAATATTTGCTTAATTTGATTATTAATCATTTTAGAGATTAATCTTGATGGCGGAGTATGATAGCATTTTTAGAATACGCGATATAATCTTTGAGCTTTGTAATAAGTTGCTCATTCAGAGTGATTTTAATATGTATATTGTACTTTATTTTTTTTTTATTTTTTTTTTATTAGTTAATACGTAGTTTCCAAATCTCCTTACTATATTGATAAGGAAGAATATAAAATCAAACTACTTAAGTATGTACTAAGATTCCACCATAAACTATATATTATTCTAAAGCACGCAAATATCGTCGTTTCCAAGTGTTCACAGTTGTTTATGTGTAAAATTGTATGTCATTAACACACAACCAGGGCAAGTTATTGGCCTTAAGCCAAATACAAGCGATTTTTGAACCTTTGTTCACATATTTATGTGTTTTATTTTCACACAAGCTTCCTTATATAGCGTTAGAGTCGCCGTATAAAGATCTAAATTGAATTAAAATAAACGTGCTCAATTACCGATTGACAAGATTGTAGATACGTGTTTGTCTTTTAAGGTTGAGGCTCAGTAGGCGTAGCTTTTAATAAGGTCAATAACGTATTGTATAATTGATTTGATATCTATCTGTGTAACATATACTGATTTATATAATTCTATAACTAGAATTACCTATAGATAGTTATTAGTTATTAAAGATTCACTATCACATTATAATCATAGTAGATTGGGTGACGTACAAAAATTGATAATCGTTATCTATTTGATTGTAATTGTTAAGATTATACACACCGCTGTCTCTATGGAGTAATTATGCTGTAATTATGCAATCATTTATATTAAATTTCCTATATACATTATGAAATAAAATATTCATTTAGCTTTATACAATTCATTTACGAAATAGTAAGTATCGATATTATCAAACTTAAAAGTGCTATTTATATTTCACTAAAACATTTAATTTATTTATAACGTCAAGCTGATGTTGTTTTTATTAGAGGCGCTTTATCAGAAAACTTATCTATAAGTAAATTAATGTTTAAGTACAAACATATGTCTTGTCGATGATTAAACCATGTTTGACGAATGTATGATTAGCTCATGTTTTTTATAGGTACGTGCAAATTCCAATCTAATTATAATCAAGATAGAGTACTACTAGACTGATTTTTGGACTTGTTAAAAAATATTGCGTTGTTTAATTTTATTATAGTGCCCCTTATTCGTTTCTGAATGAATAAGGTACCTGATCATCCTTTGTTGTTAAAAGAGATGTAGAACGTAATTTGTTAAATCAATTCAAACTCGCGCTTAGGACAAATGAGCAGTCATATTTTAACAGCTGTATTTTAATAATCTACATTGTGTATATGTAGTTTTATACAGAAAAGTATCATATCAAAATTTGTATGTACAATGTTCGTACTAGGCTAGGTTAGCTAATGCACCAATTGTAAAAACAATATTTTGTTCCTAATTAGGTTCATGTGACGTATTCACCGAGCTTATAAGCGCAAAGGGCAAAGACGTGCTATACATCGGTGACCACATATTCGGCGATATCCTCAAGTCAAAGAAGATCGGTGGTTGGCGTACATTCCTTATTGTGCCAGAACTGGTACAGGAGCTTCATGTGTGGACAGATAAGTGCCAGCTGTTCGCGCAGTTGCAGAACTTGGATATACAGCTCGGAGATATGTACAAGTGAGTGTGTTTTCTTTTGTTCTATATTAAATATGTTGGGCCATTTTTGGTCGGCAGGGTAAACAATACCATAAGTTAAGTATGTAACTTGGTCTATCTGCCAAGTTAATCAAAATCGGCTACAATCTATAGATTCGTGCTAAACATTTTGTTTTATGTAGTAAAACTTATTTATAAACATAGGTCAAACATCAAGTAACCTTAGTATATAAACAAATATATAAGACAAAACTGCGGTCTCATTGCTAGAAGCAATATCAGGCCACCTAATTAGACAGGACATGTTTTAATAAGTCTATTACAAACCAAGGTAACAACATAATTAGAGTAATTTCTAAACAAAATAAGAGATCAAGTAATAGGCCTTATTGCTAAGAGACAACAGGTATAAGTAGATAATTTATTTGTGTTTCACTTTATATTATATCCTATAGGAAAAATTTACTTGATTTGTTTGAGAGGATTAAAAGAATAGTTGTTAATGCTGATAAAATTTAAGTTAAAACAAACGATTGAGCACATTTAGATTTAGATTTAACTTTAAAGAAAGTTGTATAGAGGATGTATGTTCTATGTAGTAATCGATAACACCCGCATTCATAGACTACAGTTATATGTAGTACATGTTTGATCTAATTTGCGGAACTTTCTTTTTTTCTCTTGTGCATTTTATTTAGTGAAATATATGTTATTACAATAAGTTCCTTTACAGTGGTTACGTTTTTAAATGCTAATATAGAGTATGAAACAAATAATATTCACTCGCGTAGCTACTTTTTTCAAAGAAACATTTCCCTACTTGAATTATGACACGTTTTTTTAATATTATAAGATATATCATTTATTTTGCAATTAATTCATATCATACTATTTTCAGAGATTTAGACTCTAGTACAAAAGAGAAACCGGACATATCGAAATTGCGTGCTGCAATCCGTGACGTCACTCACAAGATGGACCTCGCGTACGGCATGCTCGGATCGCTGTTTAGATCTGGATCTAGACAGACTTTCTTCTCTTCACAGGTATGGAGTTTGGTTTTATTTTTGATATTAAATAAGAAGCTTCAATTAGGTAGTGGTTTTGTAGAGATCGGGTAACAGTATAAGTGATGTGCCAGTGCGATTGTTTCGCATTAGTATCGCACTACCATATTACTGTTTTTCAGAGCCAGTTTTCATAAAAGAGTAGTAAATTCTATGCTTGTATTTAGAAAGCTGTTACTTTTACTACGACTTACTGTTATTTTTTATTTTCATCGTTAACTCATTTCTAAAAATAATCACTCTTAACTCTTCAGATATAAGAAAGAAATCAGAATTGATGTGATTTATGAAATACTAGCTTACCGCCCGCGGCTTCGCCCGCTTTGTCTAAACTCTAAAACCTTCCTCTTGAATCACTCTATCTATTAAAAAAACCGCATCAAAATCGGTTGCGTAGTTTTAAAGATTTAAGCATACAAAGGGACATAGGGACAGAGAAAGCGACTTTGTTTTATACTACGTAGTGTGTCTGTAGTACAAATTCGGTCCATTCAGGTAACATTGATTTGACTCCTACGAGTCCTACGTCACATTCTAGTGACGTAGTTGAGTATAGATGTGGTCTAGATGACTATATTTAAATTGCATTGACGTTATTAAATATGTTAACAGGACATAGGAATGTGCACATGAATCAACCATTGCTTATATATTAAGCGGTTGTCTCTATTATTGGTTCGTGTAATTGCGTATTGATTATCCGCTTCATTGATCATTGTAATAAACCTTCTGTCTGTCCTTTGTGATACAAGATTTATGTGTTTCGTATGTTAAACCAAGTGCATTTTAATTCGATTGATACAATTTGTATCAATCAGATAAGCTCAGTCCTCGTTTTATACGGGCTTGTGCATTTCTATAAGTACAAAAAATAAAAGGATAATTTTGCTACTATGATAATATTGGCAAAATGACAATATATTAAAAATGAAAAAAATATTATTTCTTTTTCTATTTTTTTTCACTACAAACAATCATATGATGAACACTGCGGTCTTTAAATAATTAGCAATATAATATTTACGTTGAGATACTTACATACAGTACGTGGTTAATATCAGTCGTCTCAGCGTTATCCATTAATTAATATCCAATGTTATCAACATATACCTACATTATACATATTAAGTAGCTTCTATCTATAGTCGAGCCAATTTAATAGGCAACATTTGACGTCTATCAATTTTATCTTCGAAGAGAGGTAACCTGCTTAATAACATCGATTAAAGTGTATTAATCGATACGGATTTGAAACATTTGTCAATCGAATTTATTAATTTATGATGATTTTTATTCACAAGTCACAATGCATTCGATTCTAGATGTCAGATTTCGATTTTTAGAGTAACGTCTCTAGTATTTAAAAAGAAAAAAGGTTTATTGACACAAAATTGTAGCGACGTCAGTTCTTCAATTCAGAAATTGTTTATTATGTTTAGGATGGTTTATCAGTAAAATGAAATCTTAAAATAACTTGTATCGGTCATTATTATTATAAATATGTAATCGTAATTGAAAAAAGTTAAGCAAATGTGCAGTTCTAACAAAACGAAATATCATGTTATTATATGTCGCCGTTACTAGGTTACGTTGTTGAATTTTGTTGAACTGTCAAATGTTGCCTATTAAAATGGCTCTACTATAATATTGATGTTTAAGTTACGATAAAAATATCATTATTATGAGAAAAAGTAATTAGATAATATAATCACTCTCGCGTGTATAAATAATACCAAGATCAAGGAAATATCAAAGTCCTCCTCGACCAAACAACATATCCAACCTTAAAAACATCTACAAATTACTTTAGAAATATGTATAAGAGAAAGTTTTATCAGTTACACCACGTATAACACAAGTACAACTGAACGGATAAAAATTTCAATCTCAAACAAAAAATTATATTCCTCTAAGGGGAAGGCGGAGGCAGTAGCCAGTATCGTACTTACAACAAAAATACGACGTGTGGCACTCGGGGACTGCCGCGGTAAAGCTATTGCATGCTATCAGCTATGCCTTCAAGCCACACCTCCGTGCCCGTCGGAGTGGGGAGCGTGAGGTTTTTTCGTTACGGAATTTCTGGATTCGTTCCCCGCGCTCAAGGCCCGCGATAGAAGCTATGCAAAAGCTGGAAAAAAACTATCAACTTTATTGTAAACCTCTATATTCTATATAGGTGGTAAGGTACGCGGACCTGTACGCGGCGTCGTTCCTGAACCTGATGTACTACCCGTTCTGCTACATGTTCCGCGCGCCCGCCATGCTCATGCCGCACGAGTCCACCGTCGCGCACGAGCAGCGCTTCACCGTCGACACGCCCACCATCGACAGGTGCGCACAAATATACATACAGATACACTGATACATGCACACATAAAGCAGTACGGACTATCGCAAATAGAAATACACACGCTACACAGCATTATCACATTTTTTTTTTTTTATTATTGACGATAGGGAAGAGCTTGACCACAATCTCGCCTGATGTTAAGCTGAGATGTGGTCTAAGATGGTACGCGCTTCCCTAGAAGGTACCTGTTCACTCTACGCTTGAAGACCCCCATATTGTACTCGTCGGGGAACACATATGTATATAGATATACAAATTAATGCAATAGACATAGAAGTACATAGGTACTCATCTATGCCACGCTCACTGATATGCAGAATACGCACTATTGCACGCACACAGACGCACTCGCGCATCTGTTCGAACACATTAGTAAAATGGCGTATTCATTATTATTTACATTAAATTTATATTAAAAAAAGTAGACAAACTGACTAATCTGAACAATATGATAAATAGATCCCGACAAACAAGTGCGCCGAGAGCGTTCAGTACAACGTACATCGCAGAAGTGTCTTCTGAAGACGTATCCACTTCCCAGGATGTCAACGATACTAAGGTATGTAATAAGTAAACATATTTAAATTTCGTTTCTATAATATTCTTTGTCATTTTGTATTATATTAAAAAAATGTCCCAAGTATATAAAATTTAAAGACATTTTAACTGATTTTAAACGCGATTTATTAATTATGTTATTAACTCGACGCTTCGAACACTTTACAGCGAGCGTAATATTATATTTAGAGTTAGACACATACCATGTAGAACTACATAGCGGGGAGCGTGAGGTTTTTTCGTTACGGAATTTCTGGATTCGGTCCCCGCGCTCAATGCCCGCGATAGAAGCTATGCAATATGCTTAAAAAAAAATTACCAAATTATTCTGGAGAGACCTATTAATTTTTTCCAGTCCAGTTTCTAGTTTTAACAAAATATTTAACCTCTATCAGTTTATATTCTAATATTTATACGTAATACCATTGAGATAATATTACTTCGTATGGAGGAGACACCACGAACAAAATCTGTGCGCCATTTTTTGCTCTAACTAAGTTTTAAAAATTATTATCTAGTTAGGTACTTACCGATGAAAGTTATTCCTTTGCACTTTTCCGTATTAATTGTATTATTTTTGCAATATCGTAACACACACGAAGGCATATTTGATGCGTTTCACTTTTAAAACAAATAAAAAATGAGCGTGCAGTTACGCCATATGGCGTATGTTGAGCGGAACATAAGTGATGTAGGCGGTGTCGTCTCCATATGTATATCTCAATGCGTAATATGTATATATTTCAGAACTCAGCGTCAGTCCCGCACGTGCGTCCGGAGACGCCGCGGCGACTCACACACACGCACGACGAGGACTGCTCCGACGACGAGGATGTGGCCAAGGGAAACAAGTAGACACACTAATTACGTGATGGTATGTGTTCCTTTGTAATAAAAATGAAAGAATTGACATTGAATTTTTTCAAAAATAAACTGTATGTACATACTGCTGCTACAAGCTAAAAATTATTATAGTGTTAAGGAATATTTAAATGATCGTGAGTCGTGACATTATTATAAGAAACTTAATTTAATTTAACTGTAATTTTTGTAATTGTTTATTAAAAGGATGATTTAAAAAGTCCACAAAGGTTCTATATTTTAGTAAGTATTTTTT
Organism: Colias croceus; assembly: GCF_905220415.1. Taxonomy (NCBI): domain Eukaryota; kingdom Metazoa; phylum Arthropoda; class Insecta; order Lepidoptera; family Pieridae; genus Colias; species Colias croceus. Next base: position 6,090,000 of record NC_059549.1, read on the forward strand.
GCCTTAAAACTTTAATAATAAAGACTGATTTACGCTACACCGTGTCGCGAAAGGGCCACGGTGCTCGTTTTTTTACCTGTGTATGTGTAGGCGTATGTTTTATAGCACACAGTTTGTCACGAAATCCTCTCTTTAATAAAAAAGCATTTAAATTTATATTGCAAGAAATATTTAAAACTAATTGTTCCATCCTACATAGCTTCTCTTTCTCGTAGAGGTTTTGTTGCCTCGTATGTGTTAAAATAAATAATATTTTATTTTTTACTTACAGGCTACAAACTGCATGGAGATTTAAATGGAGTAAGGGACTACGCTGGAAGAATTCTCTTAAATGATGACATTTATTTTGAACCTTCGTTAATACTGTCTCTTGTAATTGTATTTTATATTCAAAATGTTTTGTTTACCCAAAAATTGATACTAAGATTTTCAGCACATTAATTATACATCTTAAATAATTATTCTTTGGACATATTGATTTTATTTAACGCGGTAGTTTAGATATTTCAGAGAATGTGGTTTATGACCATATTCTCTGTATATTTCTTAGTTAATAAATTAAATTTATTGGAGGTTCACCGTATTGAATAGTCAATTGGTATTGTACCAATGTTTATTGATTCATATATAATTGAATATATTATTATATTACATAATGTTATTGTTAATATTGAATGGTACAATAATTCAGTGAGTTCGTTTATACATAGTTATAATCTTGTATTAGTTATTAACTCGTGGCATTTTATACAATATGCTTTTATCTATGTTATATCATGCTTAGTGATTTATTTTTTGTTATTCTTTGATGTGCATTCTTGTCGAGTGCGAGAAATGATTGAATTGTAATTTTCGTTGCCAATTTTAATATATTTTATATTGTGTTGCAGATTATATAAGTTATGTAAATAAATAAATATATTTTATTGTTTTATGTGAGTTTATAAATTAGTATTTTTATTCGTTAGTGTAAGTTGGAACATGTCAATTTCGATATACTTAATAATAATCTTACAATAATATATTTTGACAATGTTAAAAGCATTAAAATATTTTGCATCTTTGAAACGCACATATTAATTATATCCATAATTAGAATTGTGTTATATGATAATATGTTTTATAATTGCGGTAGATAGATATTTTGTACACGTAATGTGTAAAATTGACTGAGCTGCACATGTATTTGTATGTTTTGTGTATGTAGAGGTGTATACAAGTATTCTCAGTTACGCCTGTATTGGTTACAACAGATATGTGATTAAAACTAGTGATTTTGAAAATGTAAATTTTCGTTATACGTTAACGTAGGGAAAGATACAATATTGAATAAATATAATGAACAATATTATTGCGTGTTTTATTTCAACGAGTCTATTTATAATATTATGTTTTGCAAGGGTCAATAATTATGACAGCCAAATAAATGCGTAATTTTTTATTTGAACAATAGTAGTTCTACACCATATTCTACTATATTATATAACTTGATTCGTTTATTAGGAATTTATTAAAGCAGTAAGTCTTCCAGATAGTCCTCAAATTCTTCTTCTCGAGACTTTTCCTCAGTTTCTTGAACACCTATAAATTAAAATTGATACATTGAATGAATTAATTGATTAACGTTTTAATAAAATAATGCTCTATGTACGAGAAAATTATAAGTATAGATTACCATTTTACGAATAAAGAATAACATTATATACCAGCAAAGTCACTAAGAACAAAGTAGACACCATAAAATATAATTTAGGTATACCATATTATAGTCTGAGCCGTTTATGGTAATGTCATGAAAAGAACAAACCATTTGATGTGATAGTTTTAAGGCTTTACATTATTTTGGTAGAAGAAAGAATTTAAATATATAGATAATACAATTCTCATTACATATATTATATGTGGTAATTTTCAAAATATGTTCGCGCCTTACCCTTTTTCCACAAAGAGTTGCCACTGTCTGCAGTTTCATCGATTTTAGAAGTTGACGGTTCTTCTACTTGAGTTTCCTCTGGAACTATTTCATTATTTTCGTCTTCACTTTCAGATTTATCTTCTTCGACATTACGTTTTTTCTTTCTTTTAAGGTTCTTCTTAAGCCTTTTTATTTCACGTTTTTTCGATCTATAGTTTAATTTCGCTGAACATTCTGGACAAAGGCCTATAAATTAAAATCGATAAGACGTATAAGAACAAGATATAAGTCTTCTATATTTTAATTACAGCTTGTTTAATTTTATTCTTAGTTAATCTTTACGAAAAATATAATTAAATTAGGTATAATAACTATGTGTTTTTTCATTAAATTAAGCTCAAAAATATCTGAATAAATGTTACCTAAGATGTTACCTATAAATAGATTTACTTTCCAATGATTGATTTATCAATCAAATGATGAATTCGAATCGCAATTTGTACATACCTATTCGTACTAAAATGTATTTAAACAAGAAGTAACAGGTAAAAGATTGTTATTTTCACGTGGGCATATAGTTACTTAAAAATATCCTGGGTCTCGCGTGTTATTACCTAAATAATATTATGTTTACAGAATCGTTCTAGTTATATAGTTAGGTATAATAGGTAATTCTTGATAAAATTATAAATGCATGTTTATAAAGAAATGTGAATTTCCCATTATTAATATGTAGTTAGCAATCATGTAGCAATATCCCTCCCTCATTAGTTATCATATGCGCAAGAAAATGAACGAGGTCCCCTGGCCATTAAGGCATCCAAGTAATATAAAAATTAAATACTTACGAAGTTTAACGAGAGCATTCTTCTTTTCGTTATCTTCGATATATGCAAAATTAACCTCCCATGACTTAAGGTTTTGGTCACTGTTACATCCTTTCGCACCGCAGTGAAATTGTCCCTTACCAAGTACAACTTCCTTTTCAATGCGCCACCTTAGAGCTACCTTAAACGTTGAATATTATTCAGAATTTAGAATCTTATTTTTATATCGATATCAAGATTAAAATTTAATCCTTTATTAAACGAAGGATTAAATATAGATTCTTATTTTACACAGCGTAAAATGCGTAAGATTGTAAAAACCGTTAGGTTATATTCCTCGACAAATTGTGATGCGGAACATTTGCTTGCAATTTCAACTCATCATTTTTGTTAGACGTATGCGAAAAAATGTGTGCCTAGAATTTACTTTTATCTCATCATCTGCATCGGTTCATTAGAACTCAAATGCAGGCTGCGTGGACGGTCGTTGGTTGAACCCCGGCTCCCTATTTCTATGTAGGTAGTTTTTAAATAAACCGAACCGTCTCTGTGTCGTCTGTCGATGACATAGATATTAGCGGCCTTTACACGCAAACTTTATCGCGCATGAAACAGCAATCATGCGTGAAAGAGCGTGCGTATAAAGGGTGTAGGGCGCGGAAGGAAAGACCACATGCCGCGCTCATCAGTCGCGCGCGCAATCGCACTCACGATTGTACCTACTGTGGTTGCCTACACACAAATTCTTTCGCGCATGAATAAGATGGCGGACATACGCACGTGGAGCAAGGAATTAGTATTGGAACTTATTACTTTATACAGATTTTTCCCATGTCTCTGGAAAATTAAATCGGAGGAGTACAAAAACAAAGATTTAAAAGACCAAGCATATAAAAATCTACCTATATTTTTATACCCACACTGAACGTTTCTTTTTCTTTTTGAGTTCAATTAAATCAGCAAAACATGATAACTTGCGCCACCCGATATCTTGTCTCCATTTTTTCACTTCTATCACTCGAGGTTGTCGATAAAACCGTGTGCATTGCACACACTCCAACACGCGCCTCTTTCACGCGGTATATCACGGGCGATTAGTCTTTACATGGACGCTCATTCCGCTAAGGAAAGCAAACACGAATAATCGCGCGCGAAAGAATAAGTGTCGCAGTTAAGACATACAAAGGTAATCGCGAGCGATTGAGCGTGCAGGCTTTCCCGCGCGTAATCCTGTACGATCCACAGAACGCGCGATAGAGTTTGCGCGTAAAGGCCGCTATTGTATACTAACGTTATGAAGGGATTCTTACTTAAATAATAGCGGCCTTTACACGCAAACTCTTTTTTTTTCTGCATTTTCAAAAATTCATCGTAACTTATCGTCACGCCGAAATCGTCAGTTTTTTTAAGGGGAGCTTCCTTGGGGCCTACTTAACACTCCTTCCGAAAATCTGACGCGCTCGAGTAAATTTTTTTTTTGTGCATTTTTGACGAATTAATATGCCTAGCCCCACCACGCAAACCGGCAGATTAGTATACCGTTGTTATCAGAGGCACTTGGGGCATACGTAGTATGAATATCTGACGTGCTCGAGAATGCCCAAGTAACTATTTTTTTTTACATTTTTGAAAATCCGTACACGCCAAACCCACCGCTAAAATGGTTTTTACCATAGAAACTTTTCTTTTCGAAATTATTTTATCTATCGATTTTGATAAGTCTCGACGGCGCCGTTTAATTACGCCATTTAGCTACCTCGCCTCCCTATCTAAGAGGACCTCAAGATAAACAAGAACCATAAATTTCATAAATACAGATTAAACAGTTGCGTAGATATTAATATCCAAAAATCGCAATTTTTAAGACTGACTGACTTATAGATAAATACAAAACCTAACCCACTTCCAGATGACCTAGAAAGTTCAAATTTTGTAATCAACTAGGTAATAGTGAGTTTACAAAGGAAAAAATCAGAAAATACTGAATTTATTTGTATTAAATTTTTTTTTCAATGACATTAATTTTGTTTGTATGGAAAAATGGAAAAGTTTAAAAAAGTAGAAAATAGTATATTCACCTTACTAGTCTTAAAAAATAGATCAAAACTAATCAGTGGCCGAAAAAAATTTTGAAATCCATCAATAAATGACTGAGATATAGATTATTGAAGTTTACATATTTTAGGACGAAACATCTGTAGACTCGATGCGCCTCTGACAATACACTCACTCGCGCTAGTATAGCTAGGGCGGATTACTTCGATTGCATGATTTCTTTATTCAAAACTGTTATTAAACGTAAAATAAAAGAAAATTGTAATAAGTAAAAATATTGCTCATACAGTTAAAAATAATATATAATTTTACATATTCACATTTATTTATTCTTTATTTATGAGTGTTTTGTTTAGTTTTAATTTAAGTGTAAATAAATAAATAAATAAATAAATAAAATCTTTATTTTGCTTTAAACATGGTATTCAATGGTGATACAATTATATTAATAAAGCACAAACATGTTCAGCCAATACAAGCATGCAAAAATAATTACCATAAATGGTGTAATGGAAGAAGGCTTCGTCGAAGGTCGAAATGATTTAATTTGCGTAATATTAATATGAGTGAAACATCTTTAGGAGCGTTTAGAGTAAAATTTCAAGATCGCGTCATGGCAATACCGTAACGTCATGGAGTAAGGCGACGATTCTTCTACAACGATCATTGCATCTTGGTAATAGTGTGTACAGTACAAATTCACGCTGGATGTTTAGAAGGAAAATCATGTAATCTTTTAAACAGAAAACGAGTTTAAAAAATTGCAGATAATGACGGGGCAATGTGCGCTGACATTCATAACATATAAGAAAATATAGAAAATAATACTAAACAAACCATACAGAGAAACCGCAAGAAAAAATAAAAAAAAATCGTAAAAAAGTATTATATTTATAAAGTAAATCGCAGAGTAATTTTCTGTACAAAAAGTATTTATTTATTTATTTATTTATTTACTCTTTATTGTACTTACAAAAGTCTTATAAAATAAAAATACAACAAAACCATTCAAAATGTACAAATGGCGGCCTTATGGCTCAAAGCCATCTCTGCCAGGCAAGTAATGATATCCCACCAAAAACATAAATGTAAAATTTGGAGCCGAGTTCAATCGTTGACTTAATTTGCCAATAATTAAAATTAATAGTTTAAAAAAACTAAAAAACACGCTTTTTATAGAAAACCGAACTAAAAAATAGAAAATTTTATCAAATTAGAGTATTGTCATCGGTCCTCAATAAATCTACAAAGTTTGAACGAAATCTGGCCGTTTAAAGTGGGTCAAAATCGCGCCCAAAGAAGTCGGTTACAAGGCTAGTTTTTAGAACCTCACAAAATATAAACAGTATGTAAAACTAGCCTCATCAAATTATGGGGTTCAATAGGTCATTAGTTGTTTGCTTTGTGAAAATAATTATATTATTCAAATTAAAAAAGTTATATTTTGGAATAAACAATTGTTCTCTAAGGGAAAATAAAACAATTGAGTTTTCAGTCACCCTAAGAACTTAATACATCTTTGTAAATAAATTTCTGGACTGTCTGCAGAACTTGGCACACATTTAGATCTCATTTCTTTTTTTGGCAAATTAAGTCAACGATTGAACTCGGCTCCAAATTTTACATTTGTGGTGTACTACATGTTTTTGGTGGGATATCTTTATTCGCTATGCAGGCTATTCGCTATATAGGCAGGTTTTTAATAGGCATTAATAATTTTGATTTCAATAATTCATTAGATTGGCACTGAAGAATTTTCTCATGGATAGAGTGCGTGTGCGTGCGTGCGTGCATTTATAACTGGCCTCAGATCAGTTTGAATGGTTTTTTTAATATGTTTTTATTGTGTATAAACTAGCCCATATTTTTCCTTCTAACAATATTTATGACAAGTCAAATTATTATAGATTTTATAGTCCATACTAATATTATAAATGCGAAAGTAACTCTGTCTGTCTGTCTGTTACTCAATCACGCCTAAACTACTGAACCAATTTTCATGAAATTTGGTATGGAGATATTTTGATACTCGAGAAAGGACATAGGCTACTTTTTATCCTGGGAAAATAACGCAATCCCGGAAATCCCACGGGAACGGGAACTATGCAGGTTTTTCTTCGACTGCGCGGGCGAAGCCCCGGGCGGAAACCTAGTTGTCTATAAATGTTTAAAAATTGTTTACAAAACAATAATCTTTATCATCAACCTTTGCCTTGGTACCTAGGCAATAAGTAAACATATTTAATGCTGCTATTTTATGTTAGACAGTAAGAATAAAAATAGGAACATTAAAAGTTAGGTATTTCATTAGCTAAACAGTTACACTAGAATACTAGATGATTCAATAAACATCCTAAATAATACTTACCAATCTACCTACTATTGGGACGGTATTCATTAGTTACCAGATTAGTTAAGTTTTAACAGATTATATTTTACCACAAAATAATAGCAATTACAAATGTGCCAAACTAAACTATTTTCAAATAGGCTCTACCGCTCTAGGCCTGAAAATTACCGTAACTGAGTGGTCAGGCGTCTCCACGGTATGCCGTACGGCTCGTCTAGTCTAGAACTCTAGACTCTAGACGCAGCTTTAAATCTCGCCTCGTGATCATTGAGATAATATTAATATGGAGCAGACACCACGAACAAAATCTGTGCGCCAAGCGCGGCGGCGCGGGGCGCGCGAATGACGGCTAGACAGTCATAGATTATGCGATGTCACCGACTCACCGCTATAGAGGCGACACTTTGTTTCATTCTGTCTATTTTATTGGGTGCCACTCCTTACATGCACGTTGACTTGAAATTTTCTTTGTACTTACTTAATATTTATTTTAGGTATAAACTGACTTTACTACGCGGGGCTAACAATATCTGGCATATAATATAGGATGATGTAAATAGTGACGTCATATGGAATAATTTAATTTTTTTCGTGTTTTAGGTTCAGTCAGGGCTATGGGAAGTTTTATTCCTTACAAATTGAGCCTTTTTTAGAAAAAAAAATAATTTTTCCCTTTCTTCACGGCCCAGACATGGAAACCTTGAATAGAAAAAATATTAATTACTTATCTCTGAACTAGCGGTCCGCCCCGGCTTCGCCCGTGGCACATATTTCGCAATAAAAAGTAGCCTATGTTCTTTCTCAGGGTCTTAAGATTGTCTGTGAAAAAGGAGAATGCCCATGAAAGTATGGACCACAGTACAGTGTTGCGTCAATGCCAGAGTGGTTTTGGAGGGTTCTTCGAAATTCAAAAGATTTTTACCAATTGATTTTTTTTGTGATAAAAACAGGGGTTTTCAAGATATTGAGAAAAATGTGAAATAACCTCAAAACTTAAATAACCCCGATTTAGTTAGGTTTATGTGTGATTTAGGTAACATTTTATCGTCCAAAGGTTATTTTTTCGATTAACATATTTAATCTATGCGTAGAGCTTATGCTTTCAGACAAAGTCTATCTGTTCATCGGCTAGTGTAGGTAGGCACCAGAAATCTTCCGGGACGGATTTCAAGAAAACCTAAATATATACTTAAAAAATTCCAATTGAGTTTTTATTCGGTTTACATGTTGTTGTTGTTGTTGTTGTTTGAATCATTTTTTCACTACATATTCGAAGAAAGAAACAAATAAGAAATAACTGGTTACCTACCAAGCTATGTCATAATAATATTTTTTTTTATATATACATATTTATATTATTTTACTTCACTATCTTTGTTAAAACAACCTACAGTGTATAAACAATACCTTAAAGAGTGATTTTATGTTAATTGATTTTTTTTGTAATTCAATGAAAACAATAATCGATATTAATACATTTAGCTATTTACCATAGTAAATGTAATAAGTTACCGCTTGGTTACCGTGGTAACCGGTAATGGACACTAAATCTATAATAACGGATCTAAACAATTACATGTCTTATTAGATTTTACAAAACATTCCCTGTTCAAAATATATTTTCCGATGGTAAGAAGGCCTCTAAATTGCCGAGATTTTTTTTAATAGTATTGTTGTCTTGATGCATGAGAAAAACCAGTACCAAAAATGGGCATTCTCCTTTCATCAAAATCGGTCCAGTAGTTTATGAGCCTATTAATTACAATCAAACAAACAAACAAAGTTTTCCTCTTTATTATATTAGTGCAGATAAATAAATAATAATTATACGTTCAAGTCAGTAGCTTATACAATATCAAATAAAAACTTGATTAAAATCAATTAACAAAAAAAAATTGGTGATTGAGTAATTGATTTTCATATTTCATGATTTCACCTTTTTTCAATTAACAACCAGTCTATGCTTTTCTAAATATGTAAAATTATTATTTTATACTATAAAAATATACGCCAGCAAATATTACTAACAACACTTATTTCATGCCCAATGTCATATCTTAAATTTTTAATCTATGACAAAATGTCGCCCGCCAAAAATTTTGCTCTAACTAAGTTTTAAAAATTATTATCTAGTTACTTACTGATGAAAAGTTATTCCTTTGCACTTTTCCGTATTCTTTGTATTATTTGTGCAATATCGTAACACACACGTAGGCATATTTGATGCGTTTCACGTTAAAACAAATAAAAAATGAGCGTGACGTTCGCGCCAATGAGCGAGCAAGCGACTGAGTGCAGTTACGCCACATGACGTATGTTGAGTGGAACATAAGTGATGTAGGCGGTATCGTCTCCATATTAAATATTATCTCAATGCTCGTGATCAATTTTTTTCTATTATATATTTAGAATTATTTAAGTATTTATAAGCATAGGCTATAACAATGAAAATAAATACGTCTGACACTCTTCAAACAACTATCCACCTACCTAGTTTACTATAATTAGTGTAGATTACAGTTGATTTATCAATCATAAGTATAAAAATATATACATATTATATTAAGTTTCGATCTGCATATTTATTAACCATCAAATCATCAATACCTACGTCCTACCTAATTAATGCTAATGGAAAGCTTTGATAATGTTTACAAAACATTGTTTTTGTTTTATTTTAGGTTTAATTTGTTATTGTTTTTGAAGTGTTCCAAGTATATGATTAATGATCATTATTCAAATAGTGATCATTAATATAATCACAAATAGTGAATAAACTTTGGCATCTAGGTACGTAATACGTACTACCTACCTATATGCAATTTATTAATATTTAAATTTCTACGTCTCAAAGGCGAGCAATGAGTACCCCTGTACCTACATGATCTATTACACATTCCTTCATAATTACAATGCAACAATAAGTCTCAGGAGGCCTCTAGTTTAAAAATCGTGATACATAATTTATTCGATAATTTGTTAGGCAACGTGCCGCCTTCGTATTCAATGTCGAACGAAGTAAGAAATGGTGAGCAGATGTGCGCTACCGACGGCCGTGTATCTGCGGGTGAATACCGTATGCGCTATATTTAGCCTACAGAAAGGCAGTACCGCTATTGTTGCTCTCCCCGGCATGCTATACAAAAGAAGGTCTCTCAGGCAAAAAAAGGCAATTCAATTTCATAGGGGACTCGCCCTATCTCATCTGTAACGGTTAGGGGAGAATATCAACATAAATTATTTCCGATGCTGCCTCTGTTCTACTATGCATAATTTTATAAGTACTACTTTTATTTTTAACGGGAACGTCTTAAATCTAATAAATAATTCACAGGTACTGAATTGGCTATTATGAATAGAATATCGCAGGAAACGCGTAGTTACTTAGTATATGTGTAGGTATTGTTTATGTAACAAAGGACTTACTTTATTCTCTTTATATCGGCTTAAATCACAAATACAGTACTCTTTGAAGAGTTTATCGTAATATTTTTTAGCTAATTGTCTTTCCCACGTGTCGGCAACTTCGTCGTCTTCCCATAAGAACTTATGGTTTTCCCTTATAACATCAAGGTCGGTTCTATCTTTGGACGAATCTCGTTTCAAGAATACCGTAGAGCCCTTCTTATTTAAACAATAAACATTAACTAAATACTTATGCAATTCATATGGATTAAGATTACGTAACCTTGCCGACATCGCTACGGCAACCTAGAACAAAGGGAAAACGATTCGTTTAATTTGGAAATGAAATAAAACATGACTTGCAACAAACAACTCTTTAATAAAATCGATTATTATTACATTTTCCATAAAATAGTTAATAATTCAATTATATTAATCGGATCTTATACTAATTGTCATGATGAGTTTATAACAAGGTGCATTTTACATAAATATCGCAGATAAAAGGCATCAATAAATAGTTTCTTTTGTGCAGGAGTTAATATCTACTCTGAATATTATTGTCAGTCTTGTAGATTTTTGTGTATTTTTTCATTTGGCTCACACTTAAATCTATGAACAAGTCATGCAACTAAACCTCTAAAAATTAAAATAAAATAAATAAAATGAAAATTATTGCCTACTACTAAATACAAATCTTGTCAATATATTATTGGTATAAACCTTTAAACAACCAGTTTATGAAAGATTGAAGTGGCACATTAGAAACTTAATTAACTTTGGTTTTATAGCCAATCTTTGGGATAAGTAAACAATTTTGTTCTAAAATTGAAACTTATGAATTACTCACTATATATATAAAAAGAAATAATGTATAAAATTCATAATTAGCTACAATAATCATGTAGTCAATACAACTTTGTGATGATTGTTCAAAAACATTAGACTTTCTTAAATAAATACTTATCTACTTGATCATATTGGCTAACATTATAATGTTTGAGACCATTTCAACAGGAAAAATATCTGAATGTGCCTTATAACATCTAAATTACATATTAAGATAAAATTGACAATCCAATTTGGTATAAAATATATCAATGTCATTATCCTATAAAACTTCTAACATCTAAAAATATATTTGGTGTTATAGTTACTTAACAGTATATATAGAAATAGGCACATTAGTTAGTATTATTGCTTTGGTTACAGCATAGTATAAGAAAAAATTATCTTATCTAAATTTTGGCATGTGTATTACTTTACTGGCATTATAATGCCCTACAGTAAAGATACAAAAATATATTAGTTATTAAAGCTCTTTTAAGAAGCAGGAACAATTGTAAGAATTTGTGACAAACAAGTTTTTATAAAGGCCTCGGTGCTAAAGTATTATTAGTTTTCCTATCTCTAATACAAACATTACAGCTTGGCTATCGGAATCTTTGGACATTTGACCTATATCCACATATTAAAATATCACTGTATCATATCTAAAAAGGCAACATTGGGTCGAGATATGTGTGACATTATACATTACAGCACCTGTAAAGGTTTCTTACTATAAACTAAAGATATTCTTAACATGCAATAAAGTATCATAAATAAAACCCTAACTCAAAGCAATTACAGCAGCACACCATAAGAGTATAAACACTCGCAATAACACACCATAATGACTAAGTTATGAACTAGATAGTGAAATTATTCAATTTGGTATAAAACAATACATAATAATATATTATAAACAATTATGACTAAATTTTTGGCAATGGGAGAATCTAAAAGAAGCAATGAGTGAGAAGCATCACAAATATATTATCATGTATGAATAAGCACAGCTTGATACATGATCGGCACAGTATTATGTTCATGGATGATGCTAATCACTTAGTGGTTTAATTATTATCCATGAGTTTTTTCGTGTTTCTTCATATTATCAGACCGAGTGAATGCTTTATCACAGACACCGCAGTAATAAGATTTTTGTTTTGTGTGTACAGTCATGTGTCTTGATAGTTCGCTTTTGGTAACAAACTTCTTTTCACAAACTGTACATGCATGCTTTCGTACATTTAAATGAAATTTCATATGTATAGATAAAGAACTTGACTGGGAAAAGGCTTTATGACATAATTCACAAACAAATGGACGTTCTCCCGTGTGCTTTCTCAAATGATTCATAAATCCTGTTTTAGTGTAGTCTTTTTGGCAAAGGTGGCAAAAACTTGACTTAGAATCCAACATTCCTGGAAAGTGACTGTTTATATGCTTTCTTAGCTCCCAATAACTTGGGAATTTTTCTGAACATACATGACATGGGTATTTTTTTTCCTCGGTGGGTTTGGCACTACAGTTATGTGAAGATAACAACTGTTCACTGGGAAACATTTGGTTACATTGGCTACATGTATGACTAGCCTCTGAGTCTGTTGACAATGTTACTTCTAAATAATTTTCGATTGACATTACATTCCCATTGGAACTATCTGCGTCGTCGCTTTGATTGAGTGGCGTTTGATCACTCTCCATAATATCTTTGGTATCTAGTTTAACTAAATAGTCTCTGTAATCTAATAAATCTTTCCCTGAATTATTATTATCAGGTTCTACGAGATGTAAAATAGGTGACTCACTCTGCTCTCTGTCGGAAGGTTTTTCGTTATCGGAGTGTTCGGGTTTCGATGATACATTATTATCGGATTCCCATTCATTTTCGATTATTTCAATATCGGAATCCGACTCTTCGGCACTCGATGTAGAGTTATTGACTAAATGAAACCCAATATCATCGAATCTCAACACATTAGACGGAAGTTTAACCCCAACAATAGCCTGTATCGCCTGCCATGAAAGCTCCTGGGGGTTGTTCTGCATATTAAATCGCACTATCCTAACCTACAAACGAGTTTTCATGGATTACTACAAAGAACTGTTTCTCAAATGCGACATCATAATAAATGAAAAAAGCAACATTACCTGTTACGTGCACGATTTTGAAAATAAATAAGCAGCTGACACCTATTTTCTACATCTAAAAATATTATGCTACACAGTAGGTATACACTGCACTTCACTGCTATAGGTTTATGCCTTATGGAATTATGGATGCGTCTTTGTTTGTCATTGAATTTGAAAACTCGCAATGACGAATAAAGCGCTTTTAGCGCTGCGTCTGATGTCCAAAACACGTCTAATGTAGGGTCATTGCGCCTGTTCGCGTCCACCTGCCTATTCGCGTCCATTTTGCGGATATCTTTTAGAAAATTCACGAAAATAAGTATACTTTATGTAAAATTGTAATAAGAAAAATTTCCGATAATACCTCAATGTATAAGAGACATGCACACATATTCAAAATATGCCTGCGCACCGCCTATCCTATTTAAAAAAAATATTTAATTTTGGCTATTAAACGAGAGAGCTAAAACGCGCGGGATTTTGAGAAAAAAATAGTGCGCAGCGTCGCGTTTGACGGTAAGTATCTTATTGTTAAATGTGAATTTTTGAATATGTAACTGTTTCTTTGCTTTGCTAACAAAACATGGAATAGTATGGATTATAAATAAGCTTATTTCTTTTACAATTAATAGCTAAAATAAGGTGGACGCGAATTACTACACCGAAGGAGAATGCCCATGAAAGTATGGACCACAGTATAGTGTTGCGTCAATGCCGGAGTGGTTTTGGAGGGTTCTTCGATATTCAAAAGATTTTTACCAATTGATTTTTTTGTGATAAAAACAGGGGTTTTCAAGATATTGAGAAAAATGTGAAATAACCTCAAAACTTAAATAACCCCGATTTAGTTAGGTTTATCTGTTATTTAGGTAGTATGTTATCGTCCGAAGATTATTTTTCGTTCAACATATTTAATCTATGCGTAGAGCTTATGCTTTCAAAGTCTACCTGTTCATCGTCTAGTGTAGATAGGCACCAGAAATCTTCCGGGACGGATTTCAAGAAAACCTAAATATATATATGTATTTAAAAAATGCCAATAGAGTTTTTATTCGGTTTACATGTTGTTGTTGTTGTTTGAATCATTTTTTCACTACATATTCGAAGAAAGAAACAAATAAGAAATAACTGGTTACCTACCAAGCTATATGTCATAATAATATTTTTTTATATATATTTCTATTATTTTACTTCACTATCTATGTTAAAACAACCTACAATGTATAAACAATACCTTAAAAAGAGTAATTTTATGTTAATTGATTTTTTTGTAATTCAATGTAAACAATAATTGACATTAATACATTTAGCTATTTACCATAGTTAATGTCATAATAGTTACCGCTTGGTTACCGTGGTAACCGGTAATGGATACTAAATCTATGGTAACGGATCTAAACAATTATATGTCTTATTAGATTTTACAAAACACTCTCTGATCAAAATATATTTTCCGATAGTAAGAAGGCCTCTAAATTGCCGAGATTTTTTTTAAAAGTATTGTTATCTTGATACATGAGAAATTCCTGTACCAAAAATGTGAACGGTAATGGACACTAAATCTATAATAACGGATCTAAACAATTACATGTCTTATTAGATTTTACAAAACATTCCCTGTTCAAAATATATTTTCCGATGGTAAGAAGGCCTCTAAATTGCCGAGATTTTTTTAATAGTATTGTTGTCTTGATGCATGAGAAAAACCAGTACCAAAAATGGGCATTCTCCTTTGTACAACTTCCATTTTGCGTCCACGGTGGGCGCAAACTATACCTGTAGTGCATAACAATAGAACATAATATTGCGTCCACATTGTTTTTCATTACGTAGCAATGAATTGTTTGTTAAAATATGTAATTTAAAATAGATTGTAAATTTTTGACTAAGACCACAAGTTGATAATTTAAATTTTCATTCAAATTAGCAAATTTTTATGCTATTTTTTCATTTTAAAATGGGTATTCTAAGAACAGAATGAGACTAGTATTTTTGAGAATGAGAGTCTGTGGTTAAGAAAATAATATACAAAAGAGAAATTTAATTCTTTAGAAACTAAAAAATAGGGTAGGTAGGTAATCTTAATAGAACTGATTATTATTTATTTACATAACGTAACTTTGTTTTTTGTTAATTTTTGGTTCTAATAATGATGAGAAGATAAATATAATTAAGTTTTTCCAGTTTCCTTACACAGTGAATTATATTAATAATAATGTTGATTTTAGGGTTCCGAAGTTCCGAACCTAGAAAGGAAAAACCGGAATCCTTGTAGGATCACTTTGATATCCTTCCGTCTGTATGTCCGTCTGCCGGTCTGTCTTTCTGTCAAGACCCTTTTTCTCAGTAACGCGTAGAAGTATAAAGCTGAAATTTATTTTGAATACTCAAGTCTACGGTCCCTTGAAGCAGTGAAAAAATCAAACTTATAAGCCAAAGCAATCAAAAGATACAGCCGTTTATGCTGCCAATTTTCGCAAATTTCGACATTCGCAAGGGAATCAAAACCTACAGGGTACTTTACGTGAACACAGACACTTGAAGTTTGGTGCGAAGCAACGTCTTATAGCACAAATAAGGGAAACATTGAAAAAATAATCATTTACAGTTAAAACATATAAAAAAAGACAGATTAATACGGAACCCTCGGTATGCGAGTCCCACTCGCATTTGGCCGGTTTTTATTAAATAACTGTATTCGTAAATAAATAATTTATTAAAATCTAATTTTTATTTGCATTTATCTGATAAAATATCACCCAATACATTCTTAATTCCTTTTCTAAGCTGGTGGACGCGAACTGGTCCACGGGTGGACGCAAAAAGGCATTTTTGGACGCGAACTGGGTAAAACGCCAAATTCTGCTATTTGTCTAGATAAATAAAAACCACATGATATTTCCAACACAATTGAAAGTAAATCTTAAAATAGACTATGTAATGAACACGTTACATAAATTTTGCGTTGCAATTTGTTCTGGAACATTTTTATTTTCTCCTTCAGACTTTCCAACTGCACTAAGTGGACGCGAACTGGCGCAATTACCCTAATTAAAGAAAGATTTATTATTCTTGAAAATGATTTTATTGTTAACATTGACTGTGGCCCTTATTAGCACAAGCTAACAGGCTATTATGCTTAATTATATTATACTCCTCATTAAGATACAATATAAGTATGATCGCAAAAACATAGCACTTACTCATTAAGAACAACGATTGTTTAGTGTTTATTTAAATTAATAAAATAGCATTCCGGCGGCTTTGTCCGCTTTGTCTAAACTTTATAAATTATTATACATTATAAGCTCCTTCGCGAATACTGTTCTATGTTCGCGTAGGTACCTACCTCTTGAACTTAGACTCTCGAACACCTCGAACGTGGGTTCACACAGCTTGAACCTCTCTTTCAAACAAAATAGCATCAAAATCAAACATCAAAATCTTTTGCCCAGTTTCTTATTTTATAAGATAATATAATTATAATAGGCAAGGGAAAGACACACAGCCGGAAGCGAGTTTTTAAATTAGATCATTAAGTTACTTAAAAATACTTATTGATCAGGTTTTTAAGGATTGATTAGCATTAAGCATAAAAGAATACATAATATTCATCACCACCTTTATTTTTTGGGCACCCGTTTAATCGTGGTATAATCCATTACAAATTATTTATGTCTACTTTGTCATAAATTTGTTACCTAATTTATTTCATGCATTTTCTTAATTTTATAAATGCTGTAATCTTGCTATATTTTTAAATGCTGTATTTAATGCTGTATTTTATAATCGCAATGAAAAAATATATTATCTGCAGAAGTTGACAGTTGACACTGACAAAAAACAAAAAGTCTGTGGTTTTGAAAATAAATGGAGGGTAGTGTTGCCGAACTATCGATAGTTTGACTATCGATAGTTGACCTTGAAAATAAGTCAGAATATCGATAGCACTATCGATAGTATCGATATTATCGATACTATCGATACTATCGATAGCGTTAATCATGGAATACTATTGATGAACTGCAATAGTATCGATAAAATCGATAGTATTGATTGCCAATAGTTGCTATACTATCGATACTGTCGATAGTATCGATACTATTGCTACTGAATATTGCAACTACAATCGATACTATCGATAGTACTGATACTATCGATAGTTTTGAGCTATCGATAGTAGTAAATTGTGCAATAGTATTGTTCACGATTTCTTGGTATAATGGGTCAGTCAGTGCCACCGACCCATATTATGACTCAGTTTAAAAGTTAAGACTAGTATTTGGTTTAATCGTTGTAATAAAGAGACTTTCTTTTTTTCCTATTATTTTGTGGGATCGTTTTCCCTAATTTTTTTCTATCTCATCATCTAGTTCTCTGTCATCCACTATAATATTATTGATAAAGCAATACTATCGAGAAAAAGGTCACTATCGATGGGACGATATTATCGATAGTATCGACACTATCGATAGTATCGATAGTTCGTTCGATATTGAGCTTCGATAGTATCGACACTATCGATAGTATCGATAGTTCGTTCGATATTGAGCTTCGATAGTATCGATACTATCGATGGTATTGCTAAGTGTCGATAGTATTTACGCTTATAGGACTATCGATACTATCGATAGTATCGACACTATCGATAGTATCGATAGTGCTATCGATACTATTGCTTTTCCCCAACTATCGATAGTTAATCGATAGACTATCGATAGTGGACTATCGAGCGGCAACACTAATGGAGGGAAATTATTTTTTAAACTGAATTGAATGAAATAAAAGTTTTGTGTTTTGTAATATATAAACTCAAAAAATAATTTCGAGTTTCGAAAAATGCTTGTTGTTCTAACATTATTTATTTCCTTCTAATTATAATTAAGAAGTTAACAGTCAAATCTACTGCGGGATGGCTGCTTTGCAAAATTTACAAGACTTCATTAAAAGTCAAAGCAATTCTACTAAGTTTGTAAATTGTTCAGATGTACCATCTATTTGTAAATCTGAACCATGCATGTTAGGAGTTGACGAAGCAGGGAGAGGTCCAGTCTTAGGTGAGTTTTCACAGATCCTTCTAGTTCATAAGGTCATTGATAATGACTCATTATTATTAACCTTTTTAAAAATTAAAATCGATTACATACTTTCTATGAAGATGGGTAGCCTCAGTTTATAGGTATAATAGACAAATTAGCAAATAAAATGAACCATTGTGTTTAGGTACCTATTAACAATAATATATGAATAAGTAAAGTGAAATTGAAAGTTAAACAAAATCAACAACATATTAATAACTCAGTCCCCAGAATCACAGACACATTAGAAAATCTATTGTGTAGTGGACCGATCGGGCCGCTGGGGGCTCAATGGGTTAAAGCAAAAAAATGAGATGTATCCATACATATTACATATATTCATCAATGTATTATTCCATTGTTATATTAATCCTGTTTGTTATGGTTTGAAAGAAATATAATTCAAAGTAAGTACTATTTAAATAATAATAAAGCTTACTTAATACATAATAATCAATCTATTTAAACTTTGCAGGTCCAATGGTATATGGAATAGCCTATTGTCCTACAAACCAAACGGAAATTTTGAAATCACTAGGATGTGCAGATTCTAAAGCTCTTACTGAGGAAAAAAGGGATGAAATTCTAGTAAAGATGCTGACGGAAGAAGATTCTACGCAAAATGTTGGATGGGCTGCAGAAATCATATCACCAAATTATATTTCTAATTCAATGTATAGAAGAGCAAAGCATTCACTGAATGAGGTATATTTCACTAACCATGATAAAAATAAAATATAATACAAAATATTTAGTATCTATGATTCGATAGTGATTAAATGCTATTAAATGCTAAACATTACTAGTTTGATTATCAACAAGCAACTTCAAACATATTGATTACAAAAAAATTTATTCAGCTTATCAAAACAAATACTTTTAAAAATTCCTTTTCAATTTGTATATTACAAAATAATTATAATATTATGTCATGTATACTTGTAAGACTTGCTGATGATATATTAAGGTTTAAATTTTCAGGTGTCAATGAACTCAGCAATTGGTTTAATAAAAAAGGTTATAGAATTAGGTGCTAATATTACTGAAATATATGTGGATACTGTGGGTCCACCTGAGAAGTATCAAGCTAAGCTGATTGAAATATTCCCAGGAATTAAAATAACTGTAAGTTAAAACAAGTCTATATAACTGCGTTAAAAACAACCAACTTCAAACTTGCACTTGCAACATTTACAAATACAGACAAAAATGCTCATAAAATAAAAACTACTGGGCCTATCCGAATAAAATTTTTATGGAACCAATTCGATACCATCCCGCATCGAACAAAAAAGAATCACGTAAATCGGTTTAGAAACCTCGGAGTAATGGGTGTACTTAAAAAAAAAACCATACCGGCCGAATTAATAACCTCCTCCTTTTTTTGAAGTCGGTTAATTAAATAAATTATACTTACTTATGTCTGTAGTAGTACATGACATCTTTAAACAAAAAATGGCAATGATGTTAGTAAGCTTAATATATTTATCTATACTAGTATTATAAAGCTGAAGAGTTTGTTTGTTTGTTTGAACGCACTAATCTCGGGAACTACTGGTCCGATTTGAAAAATTCTTTCGGTGTTATATAGCCCATTTATCGAGGAAGGTTATAGGCTATATATCATCACACTACGACCAACAGCCACGGGGGTGAATCCGCGCAGAGCAGCTAGTTACTTTATAAACATGCAGAAGGACCTGTATGGTAAAGAAAATCTAAAATAAGTATTTGTTCAAATAGACTCATAGCAATATTTGCATTCATAATAATATAAATGGACAGTTTAAAAATGAAAAAGTTGTATTGTTATGTGGGTGTTTAGAGTGTGTTGGAAGGATCTTATACTATGTAAATTTTTTCATCATTGTTTTTTTGTTCTAGCTTAATGTTATCAATGCAGTTTAATTTATAATTTCCAAATCAAATACATAATTTTGTTTATAATGACAATTTTTTAACAGGTAGCCAAAAAAGCTGATTCTCTATATCCCATTGTGTCCGCGGCGAGTATAGTGGCCAAAGTGACGAGAGATCATGCACTGAAAGTCTGGCAGTTTCATGAAGGCATAGATTTGGACTACAAGCAATTTGGTAGCGGATATCCTGGAGGTATGTAAATATGGAAATGTTACTACATATATGATTAATCTATAATATAAACATGAATCCCAAAATGTGTTGGTAAGCGCATAACTTGAGAACGGCTTAACCGATTTCGTTAATTCTTTTTTTATAATATTCCTTGAAGTTCGAGGATGGTTCTTATGTAGAGAAAACGTGAATATGTACCACGATCGAAGCCGGGGCGGACCGCTAGTAAAAAATAAAAAATATCATACACACATACACTTCATTAGACACACTCTGAGATAATAATTGAGGGAGGTACAAATGATAAACATTCTCAAAACACAGTGTAAACAGGTGTGGCGTAATTAATGGATAACTTGGTAACTAGAGATAGAGGATGTTTTGGTGGTTCAAAAAAATGCAAGTTTTTCATATTAAAAGGTTTTCGAGATGTTCGAAATTTTCAAAAGTTCTATAAACCGCTCTTTCTGGTGCTTTGACTTCAAATGAAGGAATATTTTCAATCTGTATTTTGCATAGTATTGTTGGATAAATGCACTATTGAATATTAGACCATTATTTTAAGGAGCTTTAATTTCTACCATCAGGCAATTCTAGTTTTAACGAATTTAGATTACATTAGCTGTGAAGCCCGGTTTGACCCGCGGACGAACCCCATCAGATATTTCTACACCTAACTCACGTGTTACACTGATGTAAAACCATGATTACTAAGAGTAACAAACGAATGTACAATCCATCCTAACAAACTTTTGCATTTATAATGGAGTAGGATACAAATGCAATAATGACAAAGTTGTTTTTTGAAGTGAAACTTCTTTAGGCCCGTTGAGAGTTAAATTTTAAATGTCGGTCATTTCAATACCGTCTAGTCTCATGACTAGATGGTATTGAAACGGTACGACGGTACTTCATAGTGAACTTCATAGTAGAAGACGATTTTGGTATCTTTGAATCTTGCCAAAGAAGTTTCACTTCTGACACGTGTGCTTGGCACTCACACTCTTTCATTTGTCAGAAAGAGTAACAATTATTCATTCATCCATAAGAACTTTTATTTATAATATAAGATTAATATGTTGCCATTTTTTTACTTGCAAATAAACACAAAGAGTTAATTGTTATAGATCCACTGACGAAAAAATTTATTCGCGAGCAAATAGATAGAGTGTTCGGGTACCCTCTATTAGTGAGGTTTAGTTGGTCAACAGCAGAGCTGATGCTACAAGAAAAGGCAGCTACATGCACATTTGAAGAAGTCGATGAACCAAATACTAACAAGAAATCTCCTAGAACTAAACCAATCAATACATTCTTCGCAAAAGTGGAAAATGGTGACGTGAAACGCAGGAAAAAACATAAATTTTTTGAAGAGAGATTTTTGAGTATGGATAACGCGTTTGAATAGGTAGGTTTAACTAATTATCAATTAACTGTGTTAAAGATTTTGTTTTGACTACTGAATGTTTAAATTATGTGCGTATGACATGATCAAGCATTTGACTATGGATTGCATCAATTAAAAACGTAATGAAATGTAATTTATCTTTATTTGAAATAAACAAAACAATTATATATTGAGTTTCAATAATATACATTTTCCGAATCGTGAACATAAATTGATAATTTTAATTTTATATTTTACGATGCCCAAGATCTAAGCTCAAGATGCTAATATTATAGAAAATCATGATTTAAGAAACAATGTAAAAATGTTGTAAGGACTCAGCAATGATGACTCGTGATTTCAAATGACAATGTAAGTGAAAATGCATTTAAATAGTAGAAATCGTCGGATTTTAAATGCATTAATGCCACTGTCGTATTATTTTCCATATGGGGTGGAGGCATAAATTTATACCTTGGCCTGCCTCCAGACAAAATATATCGATTTTTTGCATTCTTTGGCGAGTACAAAATAAAACTCGAAAAGAATAAATAAGCCTTTAAATCTCTACTTTATACCTTACACTAAATCTTACGTAACTTCACTTTTTACTCAAAATTGCAATCGTTTTTAATGCAGCTCAGGTTTCCCTGATCTTGTCAAATGAAGGCGTAACGAACGCGCTAGAACATTTATCTTTCTAGATAGCGTACAGAATATATTACTATGAGATCTTCAAAAGTCGCCAGCTTATGCAAGGTTACTATAACATGACCTGGCAACTTTCTCGTCTATTACGGTCTATTATGGGTATCTTTATTTGTCGAAAGGGGCGGCTTATCCAAGAAAGGTGAGGAATCGGGGCGGACGCGTGCCCGCGAACCGCATTAGCATGCGTGCGACAACGCTTGCACCTACTTACCATGAGCAATGCGGAACGCTCTCGGGGTCACTTGGAGAATTTAATTGTGTCCCATTATCATATTAAGGTTCTTTTACGGTAAGTCAAAAGTGAAAACTGAATGGGACCCAAAGTTATTTGTCATTCGTTTGTTGCGATCGATGGAGACAACTTCGTCCGAACGGTAGCTCGCTATTCACAAAATGGCATTGTTTCGGTGTTGTATAGTTTTAACTGTTTGCGCGTACGTCTCCGCAATAGTCGGGCCCGCCGCTAATGCTACGAGGAGTGATTCGAAAACCGATACATATCTCGACGCGTATTCGAAATCTCGTATCGAAGCTGAAAAAGCGAAGCAAGGTGTCGTCATAATAACGGCTAAAGACGGAGAGAAGAAGATTTCGAACCGCGACGATAGCTTTTCAGGCTACGATTATACGCCGTCATATTCGAGCAGTGACAGCTTCAGTTCATCTGGCCCCTCGAACAGTTATCTTCCGTCTTCAAGCTATGGATCGCCTGTGAAATTTGAATCGGATATAACGTACAATTCGCCACCAAATTCATATGGACCTCCGTCATCGAGCTACGGTCCGCCCTCAGGCAGCTATGGCCCTCCTACAGCATCCTACGGCCCTCCGTCGCCGGCTTACGGACCACCGATCCACAAGCCACTACCCGTCTACGGACCTCCGAGACCATCATATGGCGTACCGTACACGGCCCCGGGATTGGGCTTTTTCGATAAATTGTCGTTGAAATTGGATATCTTAACTATTGCAAAATTAATGCTGAAATTCCTTATTTTCAAGAAGATAGTGACTATGATCGCCGTTGTTTGTATGTTGTTAGTGATCCCGAAACTGATTTCGTTCAAGAAAGACAAAGGTGGCGACGACAACAATGATGAAGATGATCGCCAATTCGGACATAAAAATTGTAAGTTTATTAACACTCAGTAAGCGTTAGGTTTTTATTGTTGTAATAATGAATCATCGATCTTATCTATTATAATGTATTTTCAGTATTAGAGTTGACGTCAGCGCAGCAACTGTTGGAGAGGGCTATGTATGTGTACGGAAGGCAACAGCCGTCGTGCGGCCTCACGTGCCGCGTGAGAAGGGTTCTAGATGACATATATGAATTTGAACCTTATTTCAGGTATGATTAGATCTTAATTCAGAAGAAAATAATCAACCACCGTGTTATGGAAGTAGTCTATAAACAAATCATTATACTTTAAACAAATAATTCAATATTAGATGAGAGCGCAACGATCTCAATGCGTGAAATTATTTAGTCCAATATGAAACGAAATGCATTGTGCAATACTAACTTAGTAATGAATGTCTTTTTCTTTCCAGGGGAAATAACGAAGGTGTAAGCACGGATTCCTAAGAAAAGAACAGAATAAGTTGTCGTGCCATTATAATTACTTTAGTTAAATTATTGTAAATTATCTATTTATTCTAATATTTAATAGTTTATTAAGAGTTAAGTAAATATTCAATTGTACACTGAGTTTTATTTTGATTCACATGAAGTACTCGCCTATAAAAGTTTGTTAATAATCTTTTCAATGTTAATCGACTGCATCATTTCGTTTGTTGGTTCCCTTGAACGGGTATTTTTGAAGTCCTAATAAATAATAATCATCTCAATTTCCCTGACCATAATGTGGGTTATGATTTGCACGATCAATTAATACTTGCACGTCAAATTCATTGTTTTTACCGTAAGTGCCAATTCCTTTTAATTAATATTTCCATGTGTACGACACGTTTTCGTTTCACGTTGTACATTTACCCATTAATTGGTACAGAAAAACCATAAATTAATGTAACTACATAATATTTTGAAGTTTCAATTACCAGTATTTTTTTGTGTCTGTTGAAATTTATTTTTAAGAGGCCTACACCACCGAAACTAGCGCCACCGAACATTTTATTTTTTTACTCCTTAACCAGATCAAATTTAAAAAATCTAGCTCGGTACTTTGCTAGTATATTACTTGTAGTATTTTTGGTATTACTTTTCACTATTCTAACTGTTCATTATTCTAGAGAACTTTTGATTACCGCCAAAAGTGGCCACTTTTGGCGGTAATCAAAAGTTCTCCTAATTTACCGAATGCAAAATAATGAAAAGTAATACCAAAAATACTACAAGTAATATACTAGCAAAGTACCGAGCTAGATTTTTTAAATTTGATCTGGTTTAGGAGTAAAAAAATAAAATGTTGGGGGGGCGCTAGTTTCGGTGGTGTAGTCGCCTTAAATTAGCGTAGGTATATTTTATATTCCTGAAAGAAATTAACGTGTGAAAAATTCTTTTACGCTATTTAGTGAGCCATTATAGCCTGTGTAGCTTTTATGCATTTTTTTTTGTATAGGTATTTGTTTTTAATATCTATTAATTACCTGTATTATATTTTATTGCAATTCCAATCAATTAAAAATATAATGTGTGCAATTCTTCCTGCATGTTAATTATAATGATATCCAGGTGTGTAATAATAGCGATTAGAGTTAACATTGCCGTTAATTGTAGGATGTAAATTCAATATGTAGTACTCATAGTTGAATAGTGTTTTTGTTAAGAGGATGTATGTATTTAAAAATAGAGTTTCTGTTTTAAGTCTATAATTAATATATAAAATTAAAAGGATCCATACGGATTCCATTTTAGAATTACGAGGAAATGTTTGGGTCAAATAGGTACATTAGTACAATCAAACAATGCAAATAACCTTCCCAATTTGGTTTATTGTTTGGAAGTGGGGCAAGAGTAAGTGCAGCGATTATGACTAATCACTTAGTTACAAATTAAAAAGTTATTTCTTTAACGGCCAATAAATTACCCATCAACAAGCTGAAAACATGTACTGAATAAAATTAAAAATGATTTCACTGTTAGTTTCACTTGTTTTGGAGAAATTGAACTTTCCCCGTATCGGAATTGGGATCAAAGACCGAGGGCTTAAACAATGCTACACATGATACCGTATGGCACATAGAAAGAATACTAATGAACACATTTCATTTGCTTCCTTACTTGAGGTAGAGAATGATCGACAGATTTGTTTTCTATTGCTCACGTGTGTGGAATTAGTTTACAGGGGCATTGTGTTAGGTTAATTATGTGTTAATATTATTGAAAGAAAAAGTTGAATCATTAATAGCATGAAAATTAACATTCATGTTAATGATGTAGCTATTGTTTTACCTTTTTAGGTGGCAGTTTTAGCGGTTTGTTTCACACGATATTTGGAAGCCTACATCTGTATCAGTCATGTTGATAGTAGCTGAACATATTTTTCATATAATATGATGAATATTAATAAAAGGAATTTGAAAAGATCATGTTGTCGGCCGTATGATAGACAACATTTAGATTCAAATTGAAATGATTTATTGTTAATACCTATACCCTATACATACATTATTTCAAGAGTCGTAAAAATATAATTTTCATTAGAAAGATTACTTCTAGTAGGTATACCTAAGCTCGAAATATATGCAACTATAAGAACAGGCCTTTCTGTTTTTAATTTTCCAACAACAGAATAAAAACCTGCGTTTTTCCAGGAATAATGGCTAGAGTTATTATCTTTATCCTTATTTCAATTAAGTTCGTCGCCCGCGCCGTTGTGGAACACTGTATCTGTCTTACGTTGCCCGAGGTCATTTAAGCCAATTTAGACAATTGAGGAAGTGTGCACCCCATATCGCATTGGGCACAAAATTTTTTTACTGTACCGTTAAATATTTATAAAATTTACTTGCCTGTAAATTACTTTGTACCTGCTATTTATTCGGACTTCGCGTTGGTGGACATCGCTATCTAGCTCTATCTTAGGTGCTTTAACATGTGTGAAAATAACATCAGATATTTATATCAAGATAACCTTGTTTCTATTAGTAAAATATGAAACTATCAACCTTGACGTGTCAATAGCTTCTATTGATGGAAGTGTTTCCTCGTCAAATCTCGACCTAATTTACTCTATAAATAAATAGTTTTATGTAAATGATCTTAGCGGCATACAAGAAAGCTAATGGCTGGTCAGAATTATAATTGTTTAGACGTAGGAAATACTGAATGGAAAATGTTTCACAATACGGATGAAGGGCTTGACGTTAAAGTCGACTGCAGCTATTCTTCAAAATGTACCTACTCAATCAAATAGTCGTAGTTTTATATCGGATATCAGAATCTATTAATGGAATAATAGTACTCTATGTATATGGTACACGTCCTGTTTCAAACTGGAGTCTGGAATTAATATATTTTTCAGTTTATTCTTATATGTTTGTGATTCAGGAAGAAGAACATCCTACTTCTGATAGAATTCACCACTATGTTTGCTATATACGAATTGTTTACAAGATTACTGACGTCGATACAATAGGGAAAATAAAGAAACAGGAACATATTTGCCAAGAGATATATCTGCAGGTAACCAAATTTCCTGAAATAAAGTCTGATCTAGTACTAGACTAGACTATCTAGTCTAGACTATTAGTAAATATTTAGTATAGTAGTAATATTACTCTACCGATATACAGGGTGTCCCACTATTGATTTACTAAGCGCGAAGAGACTAGTAATCTTGCATACACTGATCACGATACTTAAACAACAAAATTACTTCAAGAATTTTTTGCTAAATTTTTCCTGAAAATCCATGTTTTCTTCTCTAGCTTCGCGCAGCCGGCATATACCGCTTCGCTAATAATCGCGGGTTGCTCGTTTTGGGTGTACACTATTTGGAAAAAAATGGGTCTGGAATTTTATAAGTATTTTTTACGTTCTCAGCGTTTGCAAAACTATAACCTCCTTTAAGGGGCCTTAGTAGGTGAACACGGCAAAATGGACTGTTTTATATGAGCTATAATTGAAAATATTGAAGTTTTTTCGCACTGGAATTTCTAATATGTATTACAGAACATATGTGTGATGGGATGACTGTTTCCAAAACACGATTGGAAACATTTTGCTCGATAAAAAAAAATCCTGAAGTTACCTCTAAAATATCATATAAATGCTCATTACAACCGTATTTTACGATAATATCACAAATACATAGGTATTTACCTTGTCGATTTCGTGACTGTTTTAGATTTAGAAAATACTAAATATTTTCATTCACTTTTTGATAAAAATGTGAATGGCGCTTACGATTTTTAGTTTGGAGCACGTTGATTCCATACTAAACGCGGACCCTCACCGCTTACCTCAGGCCCGAATAGCTGAATTTTCGCTGACCGCCTAACCCCTCTTAAGCTTAGTATACCAACAGTGGGACACCCTGTAGACTTAACAATAATCAAGAAAGTTTGTTAAGTATTTAAATTCAATGGTAATCGCGCATGTAATAGCTAATAAAAGTATAGGACCGTTTCAACATTACATAGTTGTTAGTAGGACAGTCAGCGTCACGACAAGCGACAATGAACTTGGCGGAAACCATTGTCACGCCCGCACAAACGCACAACGCCCCTCAAATACATATACTATTAGGTGCTATTAGTGACAAGTGCATCGGTGCACATTTTAACAGAGGTCAAACAACAATCACTCTGTACTTTATTAATCTGGTGAAATAGTAGTTGTGGTTTCATATCTGCTATCTATGATAGCTTGAATTCGGTCTTTAAACGTCTAATAAGGTACTTCAAATACAATGAAAAATCTAATTTGATTTGGAAGGATAGCGCTTTCGAAAAATTAAGTGTTCTATTCACTTGTAAGTAAATGCCTCTTGTTTCATCTACACTATAATATTATATAGAGGAAAACTTTGTTTGTTTGTTTGATTGTAATGAATAGGCTCATAAACTACTGGACCGATTTTAAAAATTCTTTCACCATTCGAAAGCTACATTATCCACGAGTAAGATAGGCTAGGTTTTATGCCGGAAATCCCACGGGAACAGGAACTATGCGGGTTTTTCTTTGAAAACGCGGGCGAAGCCGCAGGCGGAAAGCTAGTATAATATAATATCATTGTGTAAATGGGATGAAGTACACTTATGTGTTATATGAAATTCTAGGTATTCTATTACACAATTCATTACAATCAATACAAATTGAAATTCTATTACACAATTTTATACCTAGCTAACAGGAGTAGTGTATTGAAATAAATCCTTATTTTACGTATGCGTGACTTGCTAATATAATAATTAATTAATAATGATATTTATATTGAACTGATTACTGAATCGTAAATTATATTTAATAAGTGCGATTAAGTTTCCATAAAAATAAATAGTTTGATTTACTGTTTTCTTGGTTTGTTGGTTTGGTGGGATAGAATATATTATATTTACAATAAAGCCGAAAAAAATAAAAATATATGAATATATTGGATTCGATACTGTTTAACAAATTATTAAAAAAAAAAGTTGGTTTGGTGGAATAGAAGTTTGACGTTTTATCATGTAGGTACAGTAAATAAAATAAAAAAACTAATTTGCAAGTAAAAATTTTAACGTCATAGAAGCACGAAACAATCAGATATTACGTTACTTTAAATTACGTTTTAAATTTATTTTTAACTACCTACCAAACATAGGTAATTAAAGTTTCGACAAATTGACTTTCAAAGAATATTTTAGTCTACGTTTCTGAATTTTCAGAAAAGTACGCTTGCTTCTTTCTTTCGATTCTATATCTACGTAACAACCGATTTGTAAAACTGTGAAAGATGCACGCAAAGTGGAAAAGGAAGAAAAATTTAGGTGTAATTATTATTTTTGATCGCGCACGCGCAGGCGAAACCACTCGACGCCCAATCTCTGCCGCTGATCATCGTTTGGAGTGTAACGATATCCGACGCCGGGATCGCATTATTTAACAATAGTAGTATAATTTTTGTGTAAACTGGGTGCTCTATTTACTCCATTGTAGTGCTAGGCTGGGCTCGTATGAGTCAAGTGTAGGAGCAGTGGTCTGGAACGCGTCGTTCACTGTGGAATCTGCACGTGGGCCAGCCACACGCGTGGAGTGTGCCTGGCGGAATACGCAAGGGTGTCTTCGCAGTCTCTATACGGAAACTAGCGATGACTGTGATTAGTGAACCAGTCTTACAGTTGTGCGCGGTGACAGCTTAACTTGTTCGCGCAGAAATGTTCGCCCATATAAAAAGTGAGTATTTTACAAATTTTCTTAGATATTTTTAAGTCAATTTACAAAAGCTTAGGTATTAATGGGTTTGGTGTGTGTATGATTAAGTTTTCATTTCTATGTTATGAAACATGTGTAGGCGCCGACTAAAATACCTACATATTTATCAATATAAAGTACATACTAAGAGTTTCTATATTATGTATACAAAAATATAAAAAACCAACATCATATAGCTATTTTTAATCTGCCTAAGTCCTAGGTGCTTTCTTTAAGCTTTCTGAAGGTATACTTATAGACTATAGACTATCCTCAAATCGCGTTACATATCTCAATATTATATACTTATTGCAAATTTTACGAATTGCGGTCAAATTTATCCAGTTTAAAAAAAGGAGAACCGTTAAAAGTGCATCATTCACTTACACAAGAAAATACATTGTTTAGATTAGATTTCCGAAACATGTAGACCTACATGTTCAACCGAGCGTCTCTACAAAATTACGTAACTTTATCATAGAATCCCATGGTTTTCTATATATTATTTATATCTTCTTTCTTTATTAGTGCGTAAGTACTTACTTATATACAAAAACAAATGATACCATTATATCGCGAACGAAAAATATAGGTACAAAGTGATCACACACCAATAAAATAGCATAACAACTATTATTTATAAATGTAAAGTAGCTTTCTTCCTAGGTACCTATATAATATTTATAGAAAGTAATTATTACACACTAACTTATGCATGCAATAATGTAAGAGTAACCCTGTCATGCATTTAGCTTATTAATTAAGTAGGTAGGTACCTACCTGTTATATTTATTTCAAACTCACAGCGAGAGTATGATGACGTATTATATTTCGCAATACGGTTCTATTATCTCCTCTCCGATATGTTCTTATCAAATGTTATCGATCAAGGCATCCCAGATTGCAGTATACGTTAACAAGCTGTTGACTGTTGTGTATAAGTGCTTCTAGAAAATATAAACATAGCACTATTATGTTACGCCACTTAATATTGACCACTTGTGGATGTGTTTAATGAAGATAGGTAAATTTAATTCTTTATCATATAATATTATAATAAAGAAAATGTTATTATGTTTTTGTACGTAACGTGAAATTTATATGAATGAAATCGTCGGGGGCAAATAAGCTTGCGTTCAAAATCGCAGCCAATCGTAAACAATTTTACATAGAGCTCCATTTGACATCAAGTTTAATATTTTAACTACAATTATGAATAGTAATAGTAGGGGAGCCCAGGATGCTAAATGTGGATTTACTCGAGCGTCACGGGAACCTATTAGAATTGGTAGATTAGACCATAGCGAGAAAAAAAGGTCCTATAATGTTTTCACTTTTAGCGGTGGGGAAGGGTTTTTTGATTTTTTTTTAATTTAAAAAAGAAAAAAATTGGCTTGGAAATACTCAAGCGCGTTAGATATTGATATTTTGCATGCTCCAGGACGTCACTGAAAAATAGTATACGTTAATCTGACGATTTAAGTGGCGATTTAATCGCTATGAAGAAAGGGTAAAAAATTAAAGTAATATTATTCGAGCGCGTCAGATTAATATATGGGGGGGTTAATTACAATATAAGAAGTCCCCATTTCGCTAATCTGACGATTCGAGCTCAACCTTAGGGAATTATGGATTATTCAAATTTTCCAGCGGGGCCCCTGAGCGCACCCACCAACCATAACTGCTCATATTGACTAGAGGTACTAATGAATAGCTAAGGTACCGTCCCTTATAGTAATCTGACGCACTCGAGTAAATCCCAAAATCCCCTCTTGGGCTCCCCTACTATAAGGCATTGACACCGGAGGATGTAGGTGGTAGGTTAACATTTTGGGAAGGGCATTCGAGGCTTCGTGGATAGAAATCGCAATAAATACATCCTCGAATGGTTAAGAATCGTGCGTATTACACAAACGGAAGCGTATTTTTCTATTCATAAAATAGTTACGAAGATAAACGCCGGATCTCATAAAATGTGATGATATGGATTGAGATTCTAGTCGTCATTTTGAGGTGAAAGTGTAAATTGTAATAAGTAACGATTTATGAATTTGAATTGCATGTTTACAGAGAAATAAATACATAGGTACCTATATTTTTTAATCGTTATTTACCTACAAGAAAATGTTTAGTTCGGTGTATAAAAAAACATCAATCAATTTTTGAACTTTATTTCTTATCTATATTATAGTGTTTTAGAATATTCATCTAGGTACTCAGAATGCGTTAAAAAATAAAAAAAAAATATATGGTAAACTAGTCACAATCCTTATCATTTGAAGACATAAGCCGCGTTGACAAAGGGGCCTCTGTTAACTAACGCCGTGATTAGTCATTCAAAAAGGACATTAATTAAATTAACTTTGTAGTTGATAACTAGCCATTTGAAGTCATTACAGTTTTTAACATTTATTTACTCAAGTTTATTTTCATTCGTTTCAGTGTTCCGATTATATGCTGTTGAACAATTCAAGGAGTTCTTAAACTCATAAATAATATAGAATATTAGCTGCGAATCATAGAAATAAATAAATTAGCCACAATGCCCGAGTTCGGAACAGTAACTCGAGCGCTGGAATTGCAGCGATTGATCGAAGACAAAGTGTCAGAATGGCGAGAGAGGTCAGCCCGGGTCGCGGGCATAAGCGTGGCCGAGTCTTATCAGCAACCACTCAACTTCAAACGACACACTAACAGACGCAAAAACAGCGCTGAAGTTAATAGAATTATCGCAAAGTACTCAAAAGCCAAAAGGACGAACGAAAGACATCCAATACTGCAGACGTGTCCTGAAGAGCCACCTGTCCGACCTGCCAGACAGAAGAAACTGCGATCCAAGTTTTCCAAAAGTGAAGATAATCTTGCCAGAATTGGTGTCATGGACCATCCACCTGACCCCATACCGACAGTTAAATCTCAATTTAATATATCTAAATATAACACAAAAAGTTGCGAGGATATAACGGCTTTTGTAGATATCAGTCGAACAATGAAGAGTAAGAATTTTGAAGAAAAGAGCATACTAAATACAAAACCAACCCCAGTTACGAGGCCAAAACTTCATAGTATTAGTGAAGATATTTTGGACATATCCGATTTTGGTGATAGTGGTGTTGAAATAAGATATAGGACGAACTTTGCGACCTCTACCCCGTTATCGAACAGGAAAACGTGTCCTGTGGGTGATTCAGTGTCAGTGATTGATTTTGAAAAGTGTTCAAATTACAGTGTTATTGATTTAAAGAAAGGCATTTCAGAACCCGACATTGCAAGTACTGGTTCTGTGAGTTCGGACAAAACTTTAGATGCAAGAAAACGTTGGAAAATTTTAAAACCTCTGAAGCCACCGTTTCGGAAAAGTACGTTCGAATGTTTACTTCGATGGCGTGGAAAAAAGTCTTCACCAAACCAAACAAAGTGAGCTATTTTTATTTATCTCTTTAATTTTGTTTACAAATTAATTCGATCCAGAGCATATATCTTTGCGGTTGTCAGTTGCATAGATAAGGTTTACGTACTAGGAAAGTAGTTAATAGGTCCGGTAAGTTTCCAGTTGAGATTAATTATTGCCTTACTATGCACCCGTACATCTGTTGTGAAGGACGCATTCCTTAATACTTACTAACTAAACACGGCAAAATTATGCAATTTCCTGCAAGCGTTTATTACCTACAAAATGATGTCTTTACGAAGTACAATTTTTTTGCGATAGTATAAAACATTTAGAATACGTGGTATTAAAAATATACTATATCTGCCATAAGTAATCATAACAATATTAATAGAGTTATTAGCGAATAAAAGTTTTAATTGAAGAAACGTATCTCGAAAGAAATGTCTTTGTTTATGGTTTATTGACCTTACGGGACCTAAGAAGTCTCCCATACAGCTAATGGAATATAACAGACTGTAGAGAACATAAAATATTGTTTTAAAATATTTTTTAACTAAGTACTAAGTAATAATACAAAATATGCCTGTGCTAAAATCATTCACATAACTAGTGACATAACATATTATTATGTAGATCAAAATCTCGCAGGGTTCGAGTATGAGTGTGGATTTAATCAAGTAGTGCATTCGCGATTTACTAGATGGCGCTTACAACGAAAAATTATTTAATATTATTGAAATATATTATAATATATTGATAGTACAGTATAATGTGGCGCCAAGAAACTTCAAACGATCAATGAAATCACTAAACTTCTGAAAATTTGTTTAGTAAAAGTCCAAATAAGATGATTTATTTGTTGTTAAAACAGTTGTTTTATAGTAATTAGATACAATCATGCATAAGAGATTTTTATTGCTATCTAGTCTAGTCAGTGTATTCTAAGATCTAGAGCGAATTATAAGTAATTATTAATTACTTATATACGAACTTGCTTAGCAATTTGTTCTACCCGTTATACGAGGAAATAATGTTAAATAACACAAAGTTGAAATCCCTGTTAATTGTAATACCGGATAAAACATGTACGTACATGGTTATTTAAATAAAAAAACAAATATGTATTTGGTTAATGCAAGAACTTTGTTTACTTTTTGCAACAATATTTTATACATAACACAAACAATATGAATAAACGTTGACACAGTTGGCACTGTTATAGAGGTACAATCGTTGTACCTACCTATTCGTTGTGTGCGCGATGACAGCGCCCCTAGTGGCCGCCACTATTCAGGACTTGTCATCTGTCAAATCATTTCAACTGATGTCAACTAGATGATAAGATATTTTTGTGACATTGATTTTCGACTAGTTTTTCAGCGAAATTGAAAAAAATAGTGTAAAAAGTTAGTGTGTATATTATACCTAGCGATTTTCTTCCTGGTGAAAAATAATTTTTTCTCTTCACAGCAGCTATCCATTTTTGTCTTTGCTGTAATGTTCACTTTGATGTTGGAAACGAATTAAACTTGTAGGAACTGTTTTTCCCATTGCTTTTACAATTTACGACACAGCATGTACTATGACCCATATCACTAATTTTTATGTTTTTACTTAAAATTATAAAGGAAGTTATGAAAATAAAGCAATTTGACACATGACAGCCCAGAATTAATTCACATTTCTGCCACGTCGTGCGCTACGGTCGATTTGCCGTTCCTTACCACCCACTTCGCACATAGCCAATACAAGACAAACAAAATTAATGATATTAATCAAATTACGATAACGGTTTTAATTGGTTGGCCTATAAGATTATAAGAACACAACAAGATAAATTTTAATAAAATCTAGAGAGAGTATTTGTCATAAGTTAACTAAATTGCCAGGTCTTTGTGCGTCTAGATTCAAGATCAATTTCAGCGCATTGCAGACGTCGCAACTGTCTGAATCGCGTATTATATTTCAAGTTTCAACACTGCGATAAAGATAATTTTGAAAAAAACAATATATACCTATATATTAATAATAACCTTTGATTATCGCTTATATAATATTAATATTACAATACATACTCATAAATAATATGTTATTTATATAACTAATGTATATTGAAAATTGTAATAGTTAGTATTTTCCAAGAAACAAACGAATCTCGCTTAGAAATTAATTTTCCTTTTAGCTATGGTCATTATGACTGTTGGTAAACAAATATTTTTTTCTGAGCCATTGAAGGGCTTTCCCCGTCAAGCCACACACAACAATCTAATAGTCAAGTCACAAGAGGAGAATATTCTCTGTCCACTGCACGACCTCATTTGGTGTATGCACTAACGCTCGGGACATTATTCAGGTCTTATAATTTTTTTTTCTAGCAAAAGTTCAAAAATATCTCTTACAACTCCTTATTTTTTTTGCGAATTAACAAAAAACGATTTTTTCCTCCATCTATGAACTTTGTTGCCTTGGGTGGATAGGTACAAGACGTCTTGAGTGACCCAGCATAGTTTGTAACTGAGAATTTAGTTATTACTCTATCAGCAAATATATATAGTTAAAGAAAATAATGACGTTATTTAAGATGGCAGTCGTGTATATGAAGATTACACACAATAAGTTGGCTATTAGCATCACAATAAGTCATACCAATCTTGTAATTTGTATTGTGGGCATCCAACATAAATGGTCGACCTACTCACTGCAGTAGCAATGAATCACCAAGGACTTGTAAATACTCTGAAATAAAGTACTAGATTTTTTAGATAGACCTCAGCAAGACAAAAAAATGTTTTTACTTAACTAGCACAGTCAAAGGATAGCCTCCTTTATCTAGTTTACGAATTCCGCATTTATTTTATACGAATTATAATTTGTTGTAAGATCTCTTATATATTCAAGTAGCATTTCTTTACGTTTAGAAAATAAAAAGTAGCATAGGTTTGGTTTGTTTTCCATAACAAATTTATTGTCTTTTCCTTAATGTATCATTCTGAGTCAGCAAACCAACCAGAATCAAATCTACCTAAGTATATAAATAGGTACATGAATTAATGTTGATTTGACTTTATCATGATAAAGAATTACAATGTATAAGTCAAGTCATTGGGCCTGGAAAAACAGAACAAATTAGTTTAAAATGTATGGAGACCAAATTGTAGAGCATTTAAATTAGTCAGTTGAAATTTGTATTGACGGAGAGCTATTGCAAAAAACGAGAATTGGAACTAGAGCTTTCCTTGTAATTCTTCGAGTTATGTACAAAATTCAGCTTGCTCGGTTCCCATGCATTTTATAATATTAACATTTCAAAATAAGGACTACTACATTTTGTGACTATGGTTAAAGGCCCTTGCGGCAATTGATTATGGGTGACGATAATCAATTGCCGCAATAAGGTGACGAAATTATATTTCAATAGTATTAAACTATCGCTATTACATTATAGCAGATTAAAATGTATAGTGCATTCAACATTGGCTGTGCTTCGGAAGTACCCATACTCATTAACAATTTCCCAGTTCCCACACTATTATTTCAAAAATGTCTTACCACGCTATATCATGATTCACATTTCACATCCAAGAAGTTGGAATAACCAATACAAGCAGCATAAGTGTAACGTTATCTTTTACGACTGATTCCGTATATTAAAAAAAAAATAATTTGCTAATTAAGCACATACCTGTTTATTATGTGGCGTTACTCTCATTGTTTTATTAATATACCGTACATTAAAGTAAGTAATTACTTATTTGTAATTATATAAAATAAACAATAGGTGATTTTCCTTGTAGCCTTGGATCTCTAAAAACTGAAGTATACAGTGAAGCTAACACAAACAAAGCTTTGAACTGGGATCTCTAAAGTGCCAGTCGCCGGCATAACGTGATACGCGAAGCCTGAAAACTGGCGACGTTTTGTACGTAATAATTATTTCTGAAGTTTTGAGTAATTTTAACCTAGTCTTCATAAATATATTATGTGAAATGGATCGAAAAATAGTGCAAGATCCGTGGAAGTTTGTGTTCAAGAGTTTAGTTGAGAAAGAGATTGTAAGCAGAAACAAGTGAGTTTTTGGGTGATTATAATATGTATTATGTGTCTAGTACATTTTAATGATTTAACTAAGTTTATGTGAACAATGAAAAATATTAAAACAGATAATTGAAAATTGCAATATTAACCTCTTTACGATTATCTTGTAATTCGAGTGAAAGGTTTTTAGGGAATAATTTTTGGATAGATATTGTTGTTGTATTTTAGTCAGAGTAGTTACATTTTGGTTTGTTATTCTATTAGGAAACTGCAAAAATCACAGCATATTTTGATATGAAATGAATCATATTTACTGGAGATCTGACATAAGTGTTTGCTCTACAGTGTTTGCATCTGGATTAACTGATACACTTTTGTTTACAGTTGCCTATAGATAAAAGCTAAAGATGCACGAATCATTTCCTGTTTAAGACATTAGTAATTTAGTATTTTAATGAAGAAAAATATCATAGAAATATGTAGAGGGATTGAAAAGTTTGAATTAGTTGTACGAGGACGTAAATGAGGTACCTAATATTTCTACGTGCTCTTACTGAAACACTTTTTAAATAAAATTCCGTTATTTTATAAGATATCGTGCAGCAACGAAGCAATATACGTAACTGTTGAGACTTTTATATTACTAAACCGTGAAGGTCGTTCAACTATATCGACTTTTTTGATGAAAGAAAACCATTGTCTTTTAATAATTAAAAGTACATCTATAAGGTACAATACATTTAAGGTTTTATTTTATGACTGTGATAACTGTTTACATTCAATGAAAACATTACCCAGTCGCTCAAAGCTGATCCACTTGATCCTCTAACCTAGGACACTAAAATATTTTTATTTATGAATGATCAGTAACTTATATCAGGAACTGAAACAGTATTGGAATGATTCGTGCGTGAATTACATTGCAAATAGAGAAATTAAACACCAAGTTTTAAAGTTTTTGCAAGTATTTATTTTTTTGTTCCATATTTATCACAAACTAAACTTTTTTTCCGCTTTATAGTAACTAAGCTCTCGTTTTAGCCACGGTGCGCAAATCCGACTTGCACTTGGCCGGTCTTCTTTATATATCTTGTAAAAGTTCAATATAAAAAATTGAGATAATCTATACTTTTCACAATTATTCCTTAATTTTTGTTACACAATTTTAAGATTCTGTGTTCATGGTAGGTTTAGAGTCCCTTGCGAATGTCGAAAATTTTCCGCAAGAGCCGCTGTATCTTTTACGTAGATGTTTACGTTATTTTGTCTGTAGACGTAACTTTGAGATAGTGTTTGATATGAAATTCAGCGTGCTACCTCTACGCGTTCTTGAGGAAAAGTAGTCTTGCCAGATAGACTGACAAACAAACAAAAATTCTAAAAACTATATTTTCAAGTACGATTTCAATTGTAGATCACGCCCCAAGTACTATTTTCCAAAAAAATATTCAATGTACTAGGTACCTACGTTTTGACTTTCCAAGATTTTAATATAAGTACATATAGGTAGGTATAAGTTTCATTTTCCTATAATATATGTAGGAGTAAGGTATCTTTGAAGATTTTAAATTATCATAATGATACTGAGAAGAATGTATAAGTTACCTACTTATTGCTAGAATTCCTAGAATTGTTTATTTATTATGGCTGTTTAATTGTATTGTGATCAACGATCATTATAGGACACAACTACAAATGACCATTAAGTGATTTGTGATTCGAGGTATTTTATTGGTTTGTTTTTTTTTTTTTAATATATTACCACAAGATAACAACCC
Organism: Colias croceus; assembly: GCF_905220415.1. Classification (NCBI taxonomy): domain Eukaryota; kingdom Metazoa; phylum Arthropoda; class Insecta; order Lepidoptera; family Pieridae; genus Colias; species Colias croceus. The sequence continues at coordinate 6,129,350 of NC_059549.1, forward strand.
TTATAATGGATCGATACTTAGATAATCTTTCTTTGGGTATGCTTTTACAGAGTTTATTCGTTTAATTTTGTCTGTTATAGAAAACATTTGTTTTCTATAGAAGAATCTGTTCAATAAAATTTGTCATCTTTTTATTCATCTTACGAGGATAATTTCTAAGTAAATAGGTACAATCATTTGCTACGTTACAACTATGAATGAAATAAAAACTATATAGGAATAATATAATTGCCTGTAAGTTAAAATGCTGTTATTACTGTGTTTTTTAAATTTGCGAAATGGATCGTTATAATTAACCAAGAAAATGCAATAGAAACGTAATTGAACCGAACAATATCCTATTGACTGTTTTTATTGTCAGCTTTATCCCTTCACCCTGTATCTAAATATCTTGGAGGGCTCATAAGGTTTATAAAGACATCGGAAATAACGTGAGGGATCAGGGACCCCATATAATCGATATGGTTGATGAGGCGGTATAGTTACGCCCCTGCACCCTGGTGCAATATCTATCTTCTCGTGGCAGCGCTTGTGGCTGTCGCGAGTGGCTCGTGTGCAGCGACACTTATCGCTTTTTTAATTTTTTATACCATAATACCTACATATGTAGGTATGCAATATATGTTCTTGTGTCGCAGTCTGTGGGTAACAAAAAATTACATGGATGTGGGCGACAAATAGGAACATTCTATTTTGGAGTCTTGCTAAAGTTGTATAAAATAGCCTTGAGATCGTTTTATATAATGCACTTTGTGTACTTATTTATCTTGTGTATCTTCTTAGTTAGCAAGACAATGTAGATACTAGATGTAGATACGTAGTCAACGATAATAACTTATATGTAAAACATTTTATTACCTAAATCTGTTGCACAAATAGGGGAAAAGTGAAAACCATTTGCAGCGTTCTAGGAAATTTAATTTAAATTTTTAAATATCATGAATATTTCGCTTTTGTTTTGAATTGTCTGGTTGTTTATTTAGTTAGGTACTTATATTGTATTTACTATTTCCATTAGGTAACTATTACTTATTCATTAGTCTGTATGGAAACCATGTTTAAAGCAAAAGCTTTGTTTAATTTAAATCCAAAAGGCATTGTGTGTATAATATAATAATTCTGGTTTTAATTTAGGTATATACTTAAACAGAATTTTGCTTCATGTGTTAAGTAGAAACGTTTTATAATTTGTACCTGTACCGTTACTAATAATTAGTAGTTTATAGGTATATGTACATAAATTAATATGAGTCATGAATGGAACCTTTTAATAAAATAGTAGGTATCTAACCCACCGGGAAAAAAGGCGCAAAAAGTTTTAATTGTATGCTATTGCGTGAGCGGGTGAAGGACGTTCACAGAGTTTGCGTGACGTAATTTAATACCTAGTTAAAAAACCTATAGACTCTTACAAGGTTTTTGTACAATTCTTTGCTTTTTGTATAAAAAAAAATGATTTCCTACGGCCTTGATTAGTTAGGTATATTATCTATCAGTCTAAATGCAATGTTTTCGAATTACAGTAATTTTATCTCTACGATTGGTTAGAGACAGCTTTGCAACTAGATCCCTAAAGAGTACCATCCCCCATTTACCGTTGTCATGTTCTACGATATACCTACCATACCTATACAAGCCACTTAATATAAACTAGCTTTGTTTAGTTAAAATATTAAATCTGCATTGCAATTAGAAGTGCTTCGGCAGAATATGAAGCATACCTAGGTAATGAATTTTTATCTTATCTATAGACTTCTTTCCCATAGACTTCTTTAAGAAGATTCCTGTCCTACCTACTTTATTGAAAAAACTTTTAAAATAATACAGTTTATATATTTGGGGAAACTAAAGCCTGTGTTAGTTCAAAACTGTGTTACAGGCTTTCTATTTAGGTACTTATTTTCAAGCATTAGGAAAATCTTCGGAGGATCTCATCATTGGAGGTAGTTTCTGAAATAAGAGGAAGTTTGATAAACACGCAGGTAGACACGTAGGTAGATGATCAATGTTTGAATACTGATTATAATTATTACAAAAGCACGTGCGTTCATGTATTCTGGTTAGTGCATGGTAGTGCTATAGTCTGTTTCAACCGGCGAACGCGACTGCCTTGAATTACGTCAGTTTCATTCCATTCGTGTTTCGTATCGCGAAGCAAAACAATCATTTTTAGACGCATTATCGCTTGAAATAAAATAAACTAATTCGTATTTACGCTCCCAATTGAGGTCATATGTGAGAAAGTTAAGGTCAGTGACATTTGTTTGTTGAAGCAAGCAATGAGGAGTGAGAAGTGAGAATCAATTTACTTACGAAACGGTACCGATGCGGATTCTGTGAGGTTAAGGTTCTGTTTACGTCATTGCTCTGTTGAACATATGACTCGACTTGTTCAGTGAATCATAATATTATAATCCGGCAATTATTGTTATGGTAACGACGACCGCGACGCCGCGAAGCAGTCCTCTAGAACGTTATACTATTTATTTAACGTACACAAAAACAAGTAAAATAAAAAAATGGATGAAGAATCAATGTGGAAAGGTTTTTACGAAAAATTGCAGCAACAAAAGTCAACTGAGGAACAGGTGCATGAGAGCCAGTAAGTTGTTGAGATTTGTTTAGCTACAGAAAAATGTTTAAATTATGTACCTTCCTATTTTATAGAGTTAATTATTGTTTTATAGAGAATGTCGAGTTGCAATGACTATTTTGTAGTAAGTTTGTAGTACTATTTATATTTTACAAGACATTATATAAAATAAATTGCAAGTGAAGAAAAAATAACTTAAGACTTAAATTCATCACCATTAATTATTATTATTTGCATGATTATTATTTTTGCCGTGATAGCCGAGGGTAGGTATGTACGTAAAATTATTATTTAAATACTGTGCATACCTTTGAACTTATATTTTGATATAGGTAAGTAGATATATGTATTGTGTTAAATGAGGCATTGATAATTTATAGTATCGCATTTGTTTTATGCATTATAATATTTTGATGTAATGTTGACTCAGAATATATTATAACACTGTACAGACTGTTCTCACAATTTGAAACATCTAAGTAAAAAATGCCTTTCTCTATTTATTTCATACTGTTAAATTTTTTGTAACTCATGAAAAATAAATTTATTAAAAGTATAAAGTATAAACCTATGTCATCTCGAACAACGTTCTCAGTGGAACGTTTACTTGGTTACATTACTTGCTCTGTGTTGGTTACGTAGACAGAGAAACTAATAGACAAAGGTACTCTGTAACCGCGACTGAGACAAAGATAGTTTGTCAATGTATAAGTTGAATGTTGCCACAGTATCCGAGCTCCCGGATGTTTTGGAAAGGGTAAATATTTTTAGGATCAATTAAATAAAACCAGTTATAAGATTTTTCTTTTGTCTTTATAATCAATGTAGTAGATACAAAAAAATATAAATAGATTGATTATTGATGACGAAATAATGTTAATTTCGTGTACACATTTCTTACTTTTTCATTGGCTTGTTCATATTTTACAATATTTTGTGAGAATCCAATCTTTTCTCCCACTTCGATCCATTTATTACGTAGGTCTGGATCATCTGGAAACAAATCGATAAAATATAGGTTAATAATTAATACTCGCAGGTAGTTCAGTTCTCTAAAATTATAAGTGTAATTTTATGTCAATCACAATTACTATGAGAAATAATAAATTAAAATATGTTTTCGATGCCGAAGTCTTCCCGAAACACTGGGTTATTATGGGATTTCATATTCATTTACTTTCGAGTTTCACCGTATTGTCAAATCAATATTTTTTTATTGATGATCGGGGTATTATTTTTCTCGACACTGGCAACACTTACTTGTTGATGTTTATAGGTTATTGAATGTAAAAATCGATATTACGCTAATAATTTCCTTGTTTTAACGCGACTTGTTGTTACTTTAGGCTAAAGTATAAATAATCATCACTGAGAAACTATAAATAAGGACAATCAAGTCGTACTTACGCGTGAAAAGACACACCGGCAATTTTCTTCTCACTATCGCTTAAACATGCAATAACACGACAACGCACCATTCTATTTACTTCGATGTCTATATTAGGATAATTTCACCGTCTTTTCAATGTACTCGTGTCGATTTTTTACTAAATAATATCCAAAATTCGAACACCAAGCACGATGAAGGCACGAACTGTCAAAGTTTGTTTCGCAACTCAAGTTGCAGACATTGAAAAACAGGTTACACACTAAGGGACAAAAAATAGGGTATTTGTGTCTTTGTCTTATGCATTTGTTATGGTATTTTCGCTCTCTTTCTTGTGTAAGTGAGAAAGGTATCGTCATTGGGTCTATTAGTTACTCTGTCTACGGTTGGTTACGTCCAATGACTAAGGAATGTTATAGCGGCAGTACACATGGGGCCAAGGCGTTGGGCCAACGTGTTGGGTAAAAATGAAGGATTCAAGATTCCTGTTCACACATTGGCGTACTGATCATTCTGCATTGGCGCTTCAAAGATGGACGTAGTCCGTAGAAGTTTGCAGCCGCGGCAATTTATTTATACAGTGCGTTTAATTATTACCTACATGTGCACCAATAACATTGAGTGTACTCTGCTGTCTATGATGATACCATTTTCCAATCTCTATTTTCCTTTTTTTATTTCTGTACAAATAAAACATTATTTAAAAAATATGTTTAGATTTTTTCAAATGTTTAAAATTTGTACATTTTACATTTAATTTTAACTATAAAACGAAACTTAAAGAGTACGGAGTACGGACGGATGTATTGATTGGTGATATTTGATAATATTATTTATGTAATACCTAAAGCACAATTTGATCAAAATCATGCTCATTGTATATTGTTATTTAATTTTTAAGAACAAGTAGGTACTTAACTGTTTCATACTATTTTACTCATTTTATAAATATATTCATTTTTTATCGAAAATGTATGAAAGTGAGTTATGAAAAACATCTAGAATAATATAATAAATAGAAAATAAAACATCTAATTGATTGAGTCATATGGTTTTTATTTTTGTGTAGTTCATGCCGTGGATTCCAAATTATTCATTCATGTCGATACAATTCTACGAATTGTATAACCTCATTGCTTGTCCACATCGGCGCCGCCATCGCTATCGGAACATGGAAACGTAAATTTCATTGACGCGCAACGATACTGTCTCCCCTGATGAGTAACAACAAACTGAAGAAGACACCAACGTGTGAACGCTGTTTGCGGAGCGCGCCAAGATCCTTTGAAGTGTGCACAAAAAACCGACAACATTCGGATGGCCTGCCAATATTGGCGCCAACTACACTAATGAAGCCAACATACCGCCAAGTAGCTCTCTACACGTTGGCCCAACCCGTTGGCCCAACACGTTGGCCCCATGTGTACTGCCACCATTACGTCTACGTCATTGTCAGCTACACCTCAACGTCACTTTGACGTTTGACAATCGATTTTAATAATAATTATTCGTTTGAATAAGTGCGCACTGTAATGTCGCTCGATATCTCAGTTCCGTTTGAGAACATGTTAAATTAATAAATTGTCATGTCTATTTAACTGTTGGTACAACGCTTTGTACAGTAAATCGAGAGATGTAAGAGAATTTATCTTATCGCTTGACATACCCGGTGTTATATAAACAAGTTTATCACCACAACACTGTGCTGTGGACGTTCAGTTATAAAAAAATATGAATTTTATTCGTTTGGGACTACTTCCTAAACATCCGTTAACTATGGAGTGTCGCAATTTGCATTTATTGAAGAAGCTGGGTTATATTAATGGAGAATGGGTGAATGCAAAGAGTAATTCAGTGTTTCCTGTGATAAACCCGGCAGATGACAAGGTTATTGCTGAGATACCTGATATGGATGCTACTGACGCAAAAATTGCAGTTGATTCGGCTACAAATGCTTTCAAAACATGGAAAGACACTTCAGCGAAGGAGAGGTCCAGTATTCTACGAAAGTGGTTTGATATTTGTCAGAAGAATAGTGACCACCTAGCTGATATTATCACTGCTGAAGCAGGAAAACCGGTGGCCGAATCAAAAGGAGAAGTGGCTTATGGAAACTCTTTCTTGGAATGGTTTGCTGACACTGCTCGTCACATCAATGGAGAAGTTATCCCTAGTCCATGGCCCAATAAGCAAATAATAGTAACCAGACAACCTTTAGGAGTAGTATCTATCATTACGCCATGGAATTTTCCATTTGCTATGATTACTCGTAAAGTAGGAGCATTGATGGCAGCGGGATGTACTTGTGTTATAAAGCCAGCGGAAGATACACCATTAACAGCATTAGCAGCAGTTCAATTAGCTGAAGAAGCTGGTGTACCAAAGGGAGTAATAAATGTTGTTACATCAAGTAGAAAAAATGCACCCGCTGTTGGAACAGTGTTGTGTGAGGACCCTAATGTTGGATGTATATCATTCACTGGGTCAACTCATGTTGGTAAAATTTTGTATGGCATGGCCGCCAAAGGTATTAAAAGAGTTGCCTTAGAATTAGGTGGAAATGCCCCATTCATAGTATTTTCCAGTGCAGATATAAACCATGCAGTTGAGCAAGCAATGTTGGCAAAGTTCAGAAACAATGGTCAAGCATGTGTTGGAGCAAATCGTTTCCTGATACATGAAGAAATATTTGATAAGTTTGTTGACTGTTTCAAACATAAAATAAGTCAAAAATGTATCTTGGGTCCAGGCCATAAAGAAGGGGTCACATGTGGTCCCCTTATTAATATGGAACAGATTAAGAAAGTATCTGGCTTAGTAAATGATGCAGTTAAAAAGGGAGCAAAGGTGAAGATTGGAGGACAAGTTGCAAAGGACATTGGAGAAAAATTCTATGAATCAACTGTTTTAGTTGATGTCAAACCCGATATGGAAATTTATCGGGAAGAAATATTTGGGCCGGTTGCAGTGTGTTTAAAGTTTAAGACTGAGAATGAAGCTTTGGAAATAGCCAATAGTACCAGGAGTGGGTTGGCCGCTTATGTCTTTACTTCAGATTTGGGCCAAGCTTTTAGAATGTCCCGACAGTTAGAATTTGGCATGGTTGCAATTAATGATGGCGTGCTATCTGCAGCAGAACCTCCATTTGGAGGAATAAAAGAATCTGGAATTGGTAGAGAGGGAAGTAAACATGGAGCCGAGGAGTACACTGATTTAAAGTACACACTATTTTCTGCTCTTGATAAATAACTTATGTAGTTATTGAAAATAATTATTTGACATTCTGTTATTTGCACCTTTTTGTATAATGTAAATTCCTGATACTTTTATGTATGTGTGTATGTATTTTATGTTTTTGTATTCAGGGTTGGAACACAAGATATCCCCAAGAATTGGTTTCCATAAAAATATTTCAGTAGAAACATTGTAATCATTAGCTAATTAATAAAAGATAACTAAAGTGATAATTCCAGTCTTCCAGGATATTGTGATTTTAGGATAAGATTTTACTTGTATCATAAGACATTCTGCATTTATTTAAACCATATTTCCTGTAAAGATTTAAAATATTATAATGTATTGTTGTGTTTTGCTTGGTTAATGTGATAAATTTAATTTGTCTACATAACAATAATAATAATTTGTTATTCTATGCTGATTTTATGTTTAAACTTATTTATAGTTTAAATCTTTAATAAGATTGCATTTACTTTCTTTTATATAAGTGTACATTGTGGTTATTACAAACAAATAAATTTTTGAATCTTCTGTGGTCTTGTTATTTCTTTGTCTTCTAATTGATATGCTAATTTATTACATCACAACAAAGGACCAGTACGTTCTTTGTGACTCAAGTGCCTATTTATATGCTTTGCATAATATATTGATTTCCTAATGTGTATATTGTGAATCAATTATTTTATAGATAATAGTTAATTGAATGATGATAAATCATAAAACAAAAAGTTTGACAAAAAGGAAAATTAAAACGTTATTCTTAGAGCATTTATTTATTCGATTACTATCCAGTTATTTATCTAGTTTCAAATTTGTCTTGAAATATTTAAATATAAAAAATATTGTTGATTGAAAAATAATGCAACATACTTTTAACGTAATTTTCAAAAAAATAATTAAAAAATATAATAGCCGTTAAGTCTTTGCTCAGGTTGCACTGAGATATAAAATCATCTGAGAATTTTTGTACCTAGCTAAATCGAAGCATAACAGAAATAGTTTTTCCTCTTTGTATGTAATTAAACAAGATTGGATTGAACATAATGTTTTATTTTTAGAATACAAGAAGTAGACGACAGTTTCTTCGAAAAGTTCGGCTCCATACTGAAACAAGTGTCACAAAAGGCTGCATTAGAGGAATCAACGCCGCTAGCGCCCTTGAAGGAGGTCGAAGAACAAGATGGCGAGCAGAAAGAGATCACGGAAGTTGGTGCGACCAGCATTACCAGGGATTCGGATAGCGGCAATGAAACCCTCCTTGATACGGACTCAGAACCCGAGGATGCAGAGAAAATGGACTTCTACGTGGAAGCCATGGGATGGAATGTGAGTACCTATTTTAAGCTTAATGTATGTATTTTTTTTCTTAGTGAGTATGAAGAAATATATTATTTATAAGTAATTTATTTTCCTTGTTATAAAGAGTTTTATAAATTTAGAGGTAGGTTGAACAAACTTATTATAGGTATTTATTACTTTCCATAGTAGGTAGGCAAGTCGTTCCACCCACTAACTTTCGTGATTGTTTCTTGTTTATACCTAACTCCTTAATTAAAAAAGGAGTTTCGTTATTTCAATATAGGCAATTCTCCTACATAGCTGGTATACATAAGGGTTATTACTTTGAACGCATATACATTTTTATAAGTGCATCAGTATTCAGTTTGCTACAGCATCAAGCGCGTCCGGCGATCCCATCTATTATGATCCGGAAAAATGAATTACGTTGCTCCTCAGTCCATTTGCTCATCACGTAATCGTCTTATGAGTTCCGTTCTACTTTGATGCAGGAATATTTTTATACATCTACATTCGTCGATGAACATTCCTGCCTGATGAATAAGTAAAAAATGCTTGATATTCTAGTAGGTAGTACTTACTTAGTTTAAGTTGAACTTTGTTTCAAATAAGTGTCTCAAGGTTTCGGGTCAACTGGTATATCTGCATAGAGTAAAATAATATATGTATATTATCTGTCGTAGGTATACTTACCTACCGCACGGAATACTTAATAGTAGCTAACGCTACTACAGTATTAGGTATAGCTATTTCAAATTTTCAGGGGCAGCTTTCAATAGTAGACTATTCTTATAGAAGACTAGCTTCCGCCCACGACTTTGTACGTGAATCCCCGTTTTTCCCCGTTCCCGCAAGAATTTCGGGAAATCCTTTCTTCGGGGACGCCTACGTTATGATATCTACCTGCATGCCTTTCATCCCGATACGTCCAGTGGTTTGGGCTGTGCGTTGATAGATCACTATATATCAGTCACCTTTGAGTTTTATGTATATAGATTTTGCTTATCTTAGAACCCTTGTTATTGACAACATAATTATGAAATGTCAGCTGAGAAGTGAACTAGACATTGGATTTATTTTAAGAAACTGGGTCGTCGGTGATTTGGGAATACCGAACATTCTATTTTGCATTTACGATATACGTCAGTATGGGCAATATTCCAATGATAACTACTATCTACTTTATTGCTTTTGTATGAAGCAAGAAAAGACATTCTGAAAGTCATGAGTGGAACCTTCTCCATCACATTAAAGATCTCATTATACGGTTTGACCTATTAAATTATATTCATAACTCTTAGGTCCTGATCCTTATAAATCAGTCTTTATATATGATAGAGTTAGAATAAATAAAAGTTAGTCACATAGCATAGGTATGATGATACGAAACGTTGACACTTTTGAGTGGTAGCCACATAATAGTAAGGTGGTGGCTCCATGCCAAATCTTTATATTCAACAGTTATTTTGTCAACTTCCCTGCCAAGGTTGTTTTGAATGGCCAAGAATAAGCGTTCTTCGAATGTCAATCCCCTTTCTTAAAATTATAATGGAAGTTCTTCTAATACGTTTATTGAACTCCTGTTCTGTGGACGCGTGATATTAAAAATGTAAATTACTTACTGTTTGGTATTAACTATTTAATATTTATCCATCACAATTCAAGGGATACAATTTCAAAGGAACTGCCTGGAAGTACATTTCACTGTCCATTTGAATTCGATTGGTAAAAGTAGAGTCGGTATCTTTGATTTATAGCTTATTTAATGTTCGTGCAAAGCATTAATGGAAATAAACATGATATTCAATTACAGACGCTTAAAACGTCTAGATTGCGCACCTATAGTCTGGATATTCTCAAGTTGCATACATTACGTAATCATTTTACCTACGTATTACAAGGATTGATTCATGGATTTAATATAATTGCTTTATCTGTAAAATGACTTAATGCTAAGAATGTGCTTCGTTGTAAATCATAATGATTATATTATAGGTACATCAACGTTGATGGTAACTTGCAATTTTCCGTAGATAATTTACCAATTCAATAACTTTCATATGTAAGATAAGTAGTAACTAATTTTTGTGATAAAATGGAAATTTGTTATACTATGAAGATAACTTTGCCATTATATTTTGCTTACTAGTTTAGGAAAATTTTGTAACACTCCATCTAAGATAGTTTACATACCACAGTTATTAGTTACTAATACACTTATAGTTTCTGTTAACGGTAAGTGTAAACTGTAAACTAAGGCGGTTGATAAAATAAATAAATCCCTCAACACGTGCTTCTTAGCAAAGTAAACTGCTCGTGGGACCTTGGCTCGCCTTCCTATTACAACACTATTACTTTATTATAAACATTCGTTTATGCACCGTCTTGAAGTATTAATGTGGATTTGTTTCTAATTGCTTAAATTGCCTTGTTAGGTAAATGTTGTTTAATAATCCTTTAATATGCTTCGAGTTTTTTTTCTGCTTTCCCCCTATTATTTATTAAAATATTTAATTGTGTGGTAGGTACCTAAGTTGGCTCTATGAAGGCCTATGTACCTACAGTTTTTTTTTTAAATTGAAACCCTTTTTTATGATTGTAATCATAAATAGTAAGATGGATTTATTAAAGCTTAATAGCTAAACCAATTTTAATTTAGATTCAAGTGCTTTCTAAACGTTTGAACACTCTTGACTTTGATAGTCTCCATAGTAATAAGTTAATAACTAATGAGTGCATAGTATCTGCCTAGCGTACTTTTAATGGGTTATGAGTTATGACTTATAAATAAGTTTTCTGTCGGAAATATATTATTATGAGGTACTAATATATACTTTCATTGAGCCATAAACTGGCATTGAAGTAGCATTAAAAATTATAAAATTTTATGGATCGTTTGGGCGATGCCTGAAATACATATTTTTTGAAACACCAAAATAAGTGGTTAATAAAAAATAAAATAACTTTTTTTTATTATTTGGTCGAATTCGACGTTCGACCCGTTGGCGGCGCCTTGCGAAAATAGAATCAGTGTTTGAATCCCCAGTCCCGGTCGGTCTCGTCAGTTCTGAGACGGCTCGCACCAGGTTTATATCTGTTATCTAACCTGACCTATGAGCTACCACGAGCCGCGAGGCGAAGTCGCATACGAATAGTAGTGATGAGTGTGTGTCGTAAATAGTGGCTCAGTTATCTGTGACAATGAATGGAATGGGGACTCTGCGAACTAAGTTCAGGGGGGTGAAGAAGGAAATGCTAGAGCGGCAGACCAGCATGCTCATACAATCCATGACTGTATGTAAATATCGATCCAAAATGCATGACAATATCTGCGCTATTTACATGAGCGTAACTAAATTACCATGTGTGTTTTTCTGTACCGGAAATGTTTGATGACGAGTTTTGCTTAGTCCGTTTTTGTCTTTGAAAAAACTCGCAAATGACTTCAGCGTTTAAAAATAAAAGACATTCGTCAAGTAGGTGTTCATGAATACTGAATCAACGAGATACTGCATTCAATTCTTTAAAATCTTATAATGATTTTCGCTTTACAACATGATATACGAGCATTAAAAAACCGATTAAAATAGTTTCCAACGTTGCATGTAAATGTACTTATGCTTAGTTAGCTGCATACAATGTTTTTACTGTGTAGGAACAACTTCGACGAATACATCGGGTTTCTGTTAGATCGATAGATTTCCCACGACGGCGCAGTAATACCAATGCTATAGAACTGGTGCACATTATATCGTGGTACCAGGTATCCCCATTCAAAATTGATCCATTGTTTTGTTTGTCTGGGGTACGTCTAGGCAACAAGCGACCCTTAACGTTAGTTTGTGAATGACCCAGTGGGAACGCGGAAGAAAAATCAGTTACCAATTCTTGTTTAATGAAATTAGTTTATTATTACGATACTTCGGTACGTTTTTAGTTTGGGTTGTTTATGATGCTCTTTTGATCGACGTAAAGAAAGATCACTCGCAGCAGTTTTAATTTAGCTCGTATGCATTTTTATTTTTGAACTTTTAGTGCTTCATGTTTTAGTCAATGCCGGGTGTAGGAAAATTTATTTTCCTGTGATAAATATGCTTACTTAAAGTATTTTCAATATCAGGACGACATAAAAATATAAATATGTGTTTTTTTTTGTAATTCAAATATTTTATTTTTAGGTCGATGAACTCTATTTGGAGATTTTGTATGAAATTTTACACAATGTCGGCGGATGTGACGTAGGATGCGAGATCGGAGCTCAGGCTATGCTGTCTTATGTACAAGAGGCTTTCAAAATATCAAATGAGAAGCACACAGAGCTCCTAACACAAGCTGAAGCCAAAGAGCCGCCAGAACTAATGCTAAACGTAGAAGTAATAGAAGGCAAAGACTTAGTTCCTAAAGACCCCAATGGCCTTAGTGATCCCTTCGTCACAATATATTTAACTTCCAACACTTCGCATAGGTACAACACCTCTGTGAAATCTAGTACACTAAATCCGGTATGGGAAGAATATTTTTCGCTGTAAGTATCTGATATTATACAGGTTTCGTTTACTGTAAACAATCCAATTATATATAGACTGGAAGAGAATTTGGAAATTCGTACCGTAGGTAATGAATTGTTTCCCTCATAATATATTTATCGTATATCTTTGTAAACAAGTTTGGCGAGTCCAATTCACTAGCCGTAACTAAATTTACGATTAAATTTGTTGTAATAGCTATGCACTTGTATTTTCGAATGTTGCAATATTGATAATATTATTTGAAATGCGTTTATTATTGTTTTGCAGGCCCATGTCAGGGAATGTTCATGAAGACTCACTAGTTTTAGAAGTATGGTAAGTTTATTTTTGGTTGGAAAGACTCATGGTTTTATAATTAATCTATCCATGTTTGTTTTTTGTATTAAATATTCATACTAAAGTGAAAAGTCGCAGTTAAAATTTTATTCCTTTAATCCGTAGTAAATAATAAGAATTTAAAAAGTAGATAGTCATTTGTTCCTAACAACATTCATAGATTTATTTAAGTTCTTCACAAGTTCTTAGTGATTTGTCTCTTTTATTTTCGATTTATTTGACACAAGGAAGAAACAAATAAATAAATGATAGAATTAATGCTTCATTTACTTTTCAGGGATTTTGATCCAGCGGAAACAGTAAAAGAAAAGATGACAAAAATATTTGAAGTGAAAGGCGTAAAAGGTTTGCGAAAGCTCATGAAAGAGATAGCAATAACCGCGTCAACTGGCAAACACGATAATGAGCTTATTGGGACATCGAATATACCATTAAAAGTAAGTTATAATATAAGGTAATATTATAATTTATAAATCAAAGAATAGGAAAAAATTGGAATATGGAATTAAAGACTGATTTTAGAAGTTATGTTAGTGATATAAACTAGTGAGAGCTCTATTTTGGAACTCTATCTTATTTATTATTATGAAATAATGATGTAAAAAATTATGTTATTGTTATTGAAATGATTTATAGTTGGTTAGTGGTTATGTCATTTAGAAGACGGTATTTTTCATGTCTTCCGAAAGTTCAGATTTTATAAAAAATATCTGTATAGTATAGAGAGCTCTTTGGAATTAAATGTAGAGTCACATTGAATATATTTCAATCAAGTAAATATGCAGACAAAGTGTGAAAATATAAATGCATAAAAATAACTAGTGCAAAGAACTTTGCTTAATTTATCACAGCATCTTTATTGACAATTCACACCCACACGATGTCTACGTGAAATTTATCATTGTGCGAAATTGTTACAGCAATAATAAAACTAAAATATGATCAATACGTTTAAAAACAAAGCTATTAAGTACAATGTCATATTGCTTAATATTCAAAGTGAAATACTTACGCCAGATATTTTTTTGTATAAGTATCAAACGTTAAAGAAATTAGCGTAGTTTGGATGTCTTCTCTTTGTTTTTAAATATTCAAAAATCGCCGTAATATTAGAGCCAGCGCGCACGAGCAACTTTGTCTCCGCAACTAGTAGGCTAGTATGAAAGTGCGCGCACGTAGCGACGCAACTCCCCATACAAATTGATGGGAGAGACAAAATAGTTGCGGAGACAAAGTTGCTCGTGCGCGCTGGCTCTTAGGATGCCAATTTGTCTGGCATTATAATTTAGAAGTTCATTAACCTCATCACATTCTAGAAATATTCTAAAGAAAAATTCCTCACAATACAAGCTGTCTAGCACACATACTGCGTACATATTTCTATGTCATTATGCACCATTATCGTTTATATAACTACATAATTTTTTTAATACGATCTGTTTACGGTTTATTATATTTATTTTAATGAAAAAAAAAACATAGCAATTGTTGATTATATTGAAAACAAATTAGCGCGACGCGGGATTTTAGAACCGCTTTTTTTCGCCTGATGCTGAGATGCTGACACTCTTATTTCTTAATTCAATCGAATTAATTTTGACTTAAAGCATTATTCTCTGCGTTTAATTGTCTTTTATGGGCATACTACAGAACCTTGAACCTACCTTGTGAATTCTAAACAATAAGTGCCGCTTGCGTAATATCAACGTAGGTTACTATTTTACAGTTAGCTATTTAAGCATTTAACTTCCTTAGTATTTTATTTTACGTTTATTATTATTTATTTTTTATATTTTTCAGTCAATACCAGCGGGTGGTATGACGATGTGGTTGAATCTTAGTAAGAAGAGCAAAGTACGGCGTCAGGGTGTCGTCAAAGTGAGATTTAATTTCTCATCCGAGAAGAATTCGCAAGTTGCTGCGCAAGAGCATAGGCACCTGTTAAGGATATTACTGTTGCATGAGCTTGAGAGTTCGAAGGTTTGTAGTTTTATGGTTTCTTAATTATTCATTACCTCTCTCTGTATAACTCTTTACTCTATAAATATTTTCGCGAACTATGGAGAAATTGTATTGCATGTTTTTATACCTATGTAGTTTTGATTTTTTTATTTATAATATTTTTTTTAACGTAATAATTACGAGCGCCATTTATTCTTCTTCATCAAGTTTTTGTTGTATTTCAAAACAAATTGCCTTAATTATACAATATACAAGTAATTAGTACTTTAAGAATAACCTTGACATTTTACTCTTACCTATATATTTTGTGATCTGTAGTTGACTATAAAAATAAAAAATAAAAATAAAGTTCTAAAAATAAAAAAAAAACACAGGTCAAAATAATGGCTTTGGCTCCCGAACTAGTTTTAAACTGTGTCTCAGGAGCCAGAGGCTTCTCCCAATAACTATATTAATTTATGAGTTTAAAAATATAATAAACAATGTAACTAATAACATCATTTTGTACAGTTTTTTATAGTATAGGCCACCTCAGTGTCTACATTTTTGTTACTGTTTTGTGAAATAAGGATAATGGCAAGAAACCAAAGTGACTTGATTTCTATTACTGGTTACAAAATACAAATGTATTATTGTACTAAAATTATGCTATAGGAATTAATCCTATTTTATTTTCCTATTAATATATTTTATATTCTGTCTATATTATATCCTAATAAATACTGCTTTTATATTTTAATAACAATAATAAATATATTACCAACATCATTAACGCTTCCTAGTCACAAATAAATAAATGTGTACTTATTACCATCTCATCTTATTCATAATCGACTTCTTGAACTAAGAGGTTCCATGTTCTATTCATGGTTAAATATTTTTGTTTTTATTATTTTGTGGTGTTATTTAAATGAATAATTTCTATTCTCCATGAACTCCAGCCTTTACACAATCGTCATATTTTTAATGAACTTCTGGATTGTGGAATTCAGAGGTTTTTTGTTGTATTTTTTGTTTTTATTAGTTTTTGGTGTCAAATACATTCTTTCTCCGTAAACTACAGCCATACCCTTTAATATCCGTCGTATTTTTAACCGACTTTTAAACTCAAGGTTAACTCGAGGTCCTTGGTTGTATTTTTTCTTCTATTAGTTTGTGGGTGAATTTATAGAATTTTTTTTGAATACTAAAGGTAGCGCCATACTGGTGGTGCGGTAACTTCAGCGCACCAGCTGAGGGTATCCTCACACAGCACGCGGCACAAAGCGGGCTGACTCAGACGGACAACATGTTGGCGCAGTGGCTGGTCTTCTGCGCGGTTACTGTGGACCATCCGCTCAGTTTTGCATTATTCAATAATCTGCTGGAGAAGATCGCTAAACCTTTGCAGAGTGGTGAGTATTTTATTTTGTGACAAAATGATCTGAAAAAAATGGCTTTAGATACATTTTTCTGTTTTCGTAATAAAACATTTTCTCTGTTTCTGATACCATTGCCTCCGCGATTTATTTACTGTTTTTATTATAAAAAAAAAAATATATCCCGTCGCATCGTTTTCTTCCAACAGTATACTTCCATAAATAAGTAAAATAAACTTTGGTGTAAATAATATAAATCGCGGAAAGATGCCTACATAATTACTCTACTTACGACTAAAGAAGCATTTCCACAAATATTAACTATGAGGATGATTAATGCCAAGGTGTTGGTAGACAATTTCAATCACTTCTTAATTGGTTGTTCAAAGTTTGATAATATGCCTCTTATCTTGTCAAACAATTATTATTATTAAAATTGATTTATTCGATTAATTTGTTTTACTCAAATATTTAGTGTGTGTGTTTTGTACAATTAGAAACTAGTTTTGAAGTCATTTGGAAAATGTTATAATAGTTATACTTACTGTCTTACAAACAAATATCTTTATAATATTAGCATATCATAGATTATGCAAATGAATTCTATAAGTAAAATTTATTTTCAGGTCTCGTAAACGAAGAGGATGTAAAGCTATTTTGGGACGGCACTAAAAAGCTACTCCCAACATGCTACAGTCACATCAGGAAATTAAGAAAGAAGACAGCTGGCGACAAAACTGTTATGAAAACTCTACGGGAAGTTTTAAGGATACTTTATAAATTATCCTCATTGGATGTGCCAGAAACGATTGATTTGTTCCCCGTTAATCTATATGGTTGGTTGAAAGAGAAAGGCGATGGCAGTATATTGACCATTTCGGATGTTTTGAACCAAGCGGCCATTCAAGGGGCCGCGGATTGGTTCGTACATATCTTGGACAATAACGAGTGTAAGGATAAGACAGAAGATTCTAGATTGCAGCATTTAATACGGGTTATACAATTGGTGCGTTCAGATCTACAGCGCGCTATCGAATATTTTGATAGGGTTTTTGTTGAGTGAGTATACTTTTTTATATTACCTTAAGATATTTTTTTGGTCTTATTCAAATGCGTGGTCGTAGCATAATTTTTAATTCTATGTTTAAACTAGCTTACCGCCCGCAGCTTCGCCCGCTTTGTCTAAAACTTAATCTAATATATAAAAATCAATGCCACTTTTCGTTGTAATTCCATAACTCGAGAACGGCTGAACCGATTTCGATAATTCTTTTTTTATTATATTCCTTGAAGTACGAGGATGGTTCTTATGTAGAGAAAACGTAAACATGTACCACGGGCGAAGCCGGGGCGGACCGCTAGTAAATTATATACTAAAACCTTCCTCTTGAATCACTCTATCTATTAAAAAAGCCGCATCAAAAAGATTTAAGCATACCAAGGGACATAGGAACATAGGGACAGAGAAAGCGACTTTGTTTTATACTGTGTGGTGATGTTATCCTAACGTTAAAATTTAAATGTGTTCTAAACATAATTAAAACTGACCATTTTGCAGGGTAATGAGTTTCCCCTACTCAAAAACGCTATACGGAGTGTACGAAGACAAAATAGCGTCTCTCGTTGAGCCAGAAGTGTTGCAAGTGTGTAAAAGCCTGAAACGGTTAAGGTATAGCGAAGGTTCGACGAATAGTGTGCATTTAGCGGGAGGGTTGAATGGAGAAACTGGTCTGGGAACTCCCGATGTTGGTTCTGAACCATTGGCCATGGGAACCACGCTGTTTGAACTGTATTTGGCGTTGCAGAGGTTCTTAACGTGAGTAAATTATGGATTATTTTAATTTTATTGCATCTAATTTTATGATAATAACATTGGTTATACTATTTAGTATTTTTCGATGAAACGAACTAAGGAAGATACTTTTTTTTTACTAAGATTATTTAATTAGAAGCCGCATTTCTACAAAATACCGTTGAATTTACTAGCTTTAGAGCTTCATGAGACTATTATTTCATTTGTAATATTTCCAAGAAGCAGTAACATTTTTTCCCTGTTTGTAGTGCAATTCTAATGGTCTAGGATTTTTTAAAATAAACTTCTTAAGCAAACAGCTTGTATAATTTAACAATAATAACTCATCAAGTTTTTATCTATTCCTTTCAGGTTGGGTCAAGGTCTCAATGAAGCTGAATGGAGTTCCTATTCAATATCTAAGTTCCACTCTTGGTTTTTCGGTGGAGTAGCCCAATGGCTCGACATAGCCGCTTTCAAAGCTCTCACTCGTATAGAAAAAGCTGTAGAGCTGGATAATTTAGTGCCAGTTGACTCTAACGTTAAATACAGCAGTTCTGGAGTGGACACATTGGCTATTTTCTACCAGATTAAGATATTCTGGCAGCAATTAGCCTGGCCGGATGTGGAAGGGTGCTACACTTTTGTTGCTAAGATTATTGATGTAAGTTTTCATTTTATAAATTGTTTGTTTTATAAAGATTTAAAAATGTAAATGATAGGATATCAATTTTAACTTCCGATTCTTTATTTATTTTGCATAATACATATTATCTAGTCATCTATTATCTTGAAAATATTATGAGATAAACCTTACTCCTCAGGACACAACGAAGCGATTAATTAAAAAATATATTATTTTTCAAAATTCCACTTAATGTTATGTTTTCCTCGAAAGTCATAGTTTAGGTTATCTTAAAACTACTTATTTTCATAATCTATACATTTTTCCAGGACATCTGTCGTTGCTGTGTGTTCTATTCTGACAAGATGGCGACACGCGTTGAGAACATTGGTACCGTAACATCGGTATATGAGGAGCGATTCGAAGTAACTACAGAATGGTGTGTCGCGATAAATAATATAGATTATGTGAGGCAAAGCTTGCAGCCGTTTGTACAAGAGCTGGGAATGGACGAGATTATACAGAAGATGTGTGAGACCAGAACGCCGTTGGAGGCTCAGAGGTATATTTCTAGATAGGTTGATAAAAATTGGTATATTTGCAACGTGCATCCAAAAAAAGTTTATTATTTAGTGTGGTGGATAAAAAATATAAGTAGGTTGCATGCATCGAAAAAATTTCTTAGTGTCGAGTTGGCTAAGGAGTACATGAAATGTTATACATTTGTAACACTTTTTTGTAATAAATTGTGGCTCTAATAATTTTCGCGCCAAAATAGTATGTTTATTGTATAATGTAAAGCCCGGTATACTTTTTGGTTGATGTTCTATCTATAGATAATAGGTTTTTTGTCATTTAGGTTAGGACATAGTAATTTGAATTTGATTTTTAGTTGTGCATTTAACAATAACTTAATTTGTTTCAGGTGTAGAGATACGTTGCATAATGTTATAGCTAATGCAATAGATACGGTCAAAAATAAAATTGTAGAACTACTAGAAGTAATGATCAAAAAGGTACGTAAAATGTAGTACATTTATTCCACTTCTTACCTTTGATCGTAATACTAACATTTTTAGTTTAATACCTTTAAAAATACTTTTATAAAAAAAAAATATTCTAAGATTTTTATACAGTTTGATAAAAGATATATTTTTATTTTAAAGATGATGCCATCAATAACAAGGTTCCTAATGGAAGGAGCAGAATTACTGCACCAAGATTGTTCAAGCATGGACCGAGTGATGCGTTACCTCGAAGCGAATCTCGACACTTTGTACCAACACTTGAATAATGAGAACTTTTCTAGAACACTCGATATTGTATGGGAACAATTAGGAGAAGTTTTATATGAATTGATACAAGCCAATTTGGAGGTACTGCCTTTTATTTATCGTTTTTTAAACTAACATTTTTTGTATTAATATTCCATTTTAATCACATTTTTATTAATATCTATGGTCTAGTGAACTGTGCAATACATCTATGTATGTAATTAACATTTTTTGTAGAAAATATAATATACGTGTAGATATTAGTTTGTGTATTTATCCATGTCATTTTAAATTATTACTCAACAAGTGATAACTGCGTTAAAAACAACCGACTTCAAACTTGCACTTGCAAAATTTACAAATACCTACAGACAAAAATGCTCATAAAATAAAAACTACTGGGCCTATCCGAATAAAATTTTTATGGGACCAATTCGACACCATCCCGCATCGAACAAAAAAAGAATCACGTAAATCGGTTCAGAAACCTCGGAGTAATCGGTGTACATACATAAAAAAAAAATATACCGGCCGAATTGATAACCTCCTCCTTTTTTTTGAAGTCGGTTAAAAATCAATAATAGATATGTCTGAGTATTATGTAAATAGTTTATATTCACTAGATCATCATTTATATTAACATTTGTTTATTAATGCCTTACTAACTCTCAACGTTTTAATTGTAGAAAGAAACAGTTGCTACTCGTATTCGCTTGTTTAGATTACGATTTAGCAAAAACAAAGTTGCGCCAATGAACTTAACCTTTCGGGTAAATAATTGGTATATGTCGCACGCGTGATTAATGCACTTTAATTATGATTTATCTGCAATTCATCATTAACTTTTATTTATTTATTTTGTTGTTGTTCGATAGCACCGCAGGGCAAAGATAACACGGTATATCGACCCGAGACGATTGACCAAATCGGCCGCCGCCAACTTAGACGCGGTAAACCATAGATTACAGAGCACCTTGTTTATGTTCTGTTTGTTTATCTGTGCTGTGTATCCCGTAGTCTCGCATGGGCCCTGTGTTTGGTGTTTTATTATATATGTCATTTGGGAGAACAAAACGTTTATGCACCTTTTTACGCTTTAAAAGTGCGGGTAAATGGATGTGGTACAAAAACAAGTACGAATTACTTTTTTAATACCACTAGCACATTGAAAAGTAAAGAATTCAATTCACAAATACACCGTTTTTTTTTGCTTTTAAAGGGATTCTGAGTTTACAATATTCCAATAATCGAGTACACTTTATATTGCAACACATGAAAGCAGTTCATTTAAATAGTTTTATAATAATATATGAAGCCTATCACAGGGAACATGCAGAATATTATCATATTGGCATATGGTGCTATTATTTTAGCCAATGCATTGGTTAATTTGCTTCTGTTTGTCTTGTTCTCGGAATCATGTACATGGAAATGCTATCGGTTCGGCTGTTTATGTATAAGATATATGTGGCTTTACAATACAATAGAATAGTTTATATTTACCTATCCCTTATATTATTAAGATGAATATACAACGAATGAATTATATGCACGGAATGGGCATGTTTTTATTTATTTCGAAATAAAAATTATCATCCGTGTCATAATTTAATTCCTTTTTATTCACTAAATATGCATCTTCTGATCTTTTGACGAAGTGGTATTGAAATTTTTATATATTATCGTTGCATTGTGTTCAAAACCACATTAAATACATTTAAAGGCCGTCGTCAAATTAAATAGTCAGCAATGAAAGTCGGTCAATAGCAAACAAAATTATTTTTCAAAATTTTAGTAAACATTTCCTCCACAACGGAATGTCGTACAATTATAATCTAACAAACAATCTATCACGAACTCGACTTCCGCTGCTGACGGTACCAAAACCCGCCTAAAACTAACGGCATTTCCAGAAACGTCGACCACCAGCATTCTTCTCGAACCTCCACGAATGTCTCAAGATAATGATTCGATCGTTCCGACAAGATAACAAGGAGATATATTCGTCTGATACGCTCAAACGGGTGGAGTATTTGCTGAAGTTGCATGGTATGGAGACAAGGGAGTTGATACATCAGTACCATTTGGAAAGATGGCAGGAACAACAAGCGGTTAGTGAGCCCAAAATGGGTTTGCTGACGGTACGAGCCCAGTTCATTGAGAACAACTTGAAGATAGAGATCATGAATGCCAGGAATTTGGTCGCCACGGACTCTAATGGTGGGTTGTTTGTTTGTATGTTGTGGGAATGTTTTGTAACTTTATTACCTTTTTTATTTTAGACAACATGTTATATTAGTAGTGGCAATTCAAAATAATGATAGTGGACCAACTTTTTATGGTTATTACTATGTGCATAATGCATAATATGTTATTACATTATTGTTTGTAATATGTATGTATAGGTTCATTAATACTTGAATATAAATAATTAATATAATATGTACTTTGTATACAATGAATTATATTTTATTGATTTCAGGTTTATGTGATTCGTATGTCCGTGTAGCGTTATTACCTGAAGACACATTCGCAAATGTAGAGAAACCTAAAACTCAGACGCACAATAAGAATCTCTTTCCGTTGTATGATGAAATGTTTGTAATGTGAGTATGAAATGAATTTAGATAAAAGGCTCTTATATAACAGAAATCAGAATACTTATATCGCCAAAAAATACTTGCTTACTAAATTAAGAACTTCTAACCAAAACAATTTATATAGAACGTTTTAATTTGATATTTAATACTAAATTTTAATCAAAGTTCTGGATTCCAATCTCACCAACAATAAGACTACATACATTAAATGCATATAGAGAGTTTCACTAATTTAGTGTAATAGGTAAGTATGATTAATGAAACATGTAGTTTTTCAGACCATGATTATGAAAAAATACTTTTAAGAAAAAAAAATATTACTAGTATATAACAAATAAATAGTAACACCATAACATGATATAATTTCCAATTTTTACGCATTTACGAATACATATTCATAGCCGACATTTTAGTCACTTTTTACCATTTACCAATAATTTCCACAGCACGCTATCCCCTGAACAGCGTCGCACCCAAGACGGTCTACTCCATTTCGTGATAAAGGACAAGGACATGTTCAGTGTGAGCAACACGTTCGTGGGCGAGGCGTACGTGCACTTTAGCGAAGTGCCCGACACGCCTGCACCTATCAGCAGCTTGCCGCAACAACACTTGCCGCTATCTAGACCCGGGAATATTGGTAAGGATTAACAGCTAATGATACACAATTAGTGTCTAGCCACAGAATACATAATATGTAGTAGCTAAACGCTACAGAACGGACACTCTCCGCCTCCCGCCAAAATTTAACACTTACCTCACCCCGCACGGTCAGCCTGAAAATGGTCCGCATTTTTCTGCAAGGACGATACGCAACGAAGATTGACAATATTAATCAAATTGACTTAAAGTAATTTTATTATTTTGATTTGTGATTATCATATTTCGTAGAAAATGGTTAGACATTGTGCTGTTTACGGATGTATTTCATCAGAAAAACGCGAATTTTTTTTTTAGCTAGTCACCAATGTGCCAACCATAAAGCGTTAACACACACATTTGCAGTCTCTACAGTGTGACTGTCAAAACGATAATTTTGTATGGAGTGTCCGGGGTGTGGTCTAGCATGTCGTATCCAAGGTGTATTACACTTAGTGATAAAGGACAAGGACATGTTCAGTGTGAGCAACACGTTCAGCTCATATCAGCAGCTTGCCGTAACAACACTTGCCGCTATGTAGACCGGGGAAGGATTAACAATTTAATGCAAAATTATTGTCTAGCATGTCGTATCCAAGGTGTATTACTCTTGGTAATAAAAGACAAAGACACGTTCAGTGTGAGCAACACATTCGTTGGTACAGTATATGTGCACTTTAGCGAAGTGCCGAAATAACACTTGCCGTGTTGTCAAAGAGTATAAATAATAATAATTGAAAATATTTATTATAATCATTGATTTAAATGATTTATAAAGATATGTAGATGAGTACATATTATATCTTTGAATTTGATGTTAGAAGTAAATAGATATACACTAATGGCTGCGACAAAATCCATTCGTTGATTTCGTTTCAATTATGTATTACCTATTTAAAAAGTAACCTCTATTCTGTGCATAGGGATATATGGTATATATATCAAAATATACAAGCGCACATATAAAACCCAATACTTACAAAACGTACTTTCGTGGAAATTTTTTACATCGGACGTTTGTGTAATTTAGATTTTTATCCCTATTTAAATACACAAATTTTTGCACTTTTAATAAACATTTATTTACTTTTCTATTTCTTTGTCTATTTAGATGGCGATGCTATAAAAGCTCTGGAGTCGAGGCAAGGCGACAAACAAGCGCGGGACTTCGTGAAGAAACAGCGACAAAAGATGCCAAGTAAACAGTTCTTTTCATTGGGCTGAATAGATTTATACGCACAAGAAACACTGGATTTTTAGTACTGTACATAAATACAATGTTACGTAATGTAGCTTTATATGTAATTTAGTTGTGGTTGTGTAGATGCAATAATTTTGCCAATTTACTTGTAGGTAGGTTCGTAAATATTTACTTTGTTGAAATTGCGCGTGTATTTGTATGGAATAGTACTTTTCTGATTGTAGTGAAATTCTGAAGCAATATTTTGTGTGCTATTGTGATTTATTTGTATTATTTTCGGATAACCGGTCCTTTTTATGTAAACATGTTTTCAATTAAAAAAATGCTGTGAGCTGTCAATTTTTCGAAGAGTACATATGTAGTTAATTGTTTATTTTTTTTTATTAAAGAATATTGTCTACTAGCGGTCCGCCCCGGCTTCGCCCGTGGTACATGTTTACGTTTTCTCTCCATAAGAACCATCCTCGTACTTCAAGGAATAAAAAAAAAAAGAATTATCGAAATCGGTTCAGCCGTTCTCGAGTTATGCGCTTACCAACCCATTTTGCGATTCATTTTTATATTATAGATTATCATATCATAAATTACTTTGAAATAATACTTTTCATGATAAAATTCCTATTGCGTAACGAAGGTGCTTATTCCTAAGATAAAAAAGTACTAAATGTAATGTAGTCTTAACTAAATGTAATATATCTTGCAATAAAATCATGATTAAGTATATTAATTTATAAGACCATTAACATCGTGTAGCAAACACGTAGACTGACAGTTCATCATATTTTATAATAACTTGTTTCCTAAATTGAAACGTTTGGCATTTTTTTTGTATCTGTTCGCGAATCTCAAGCTAAATTGTATGAAAATAAAACTTTATTTATTTGTAATTCAAAGTGAGATTATAAGATATTATGCTATTTTGTGTCGAGTTTAGATCTCAAATTTATGAGTGTTTTTTTGGTCGGTTGCATTTCTCTTTAAAGAGACGATTATTTATTATTTCGACTTTAGACTTTTATATAATACCAATATGTAAATGGCTAAATTTTATCATACTGGGCTACATTATGTTATGGACAAAAAATAATTTAAAAAGTATACTTGCCAATTTTCTATATAGAATAAGAAATATTTTTAGAATATATAAAGCAATAAAAATTTTAAGTATACAAAGAATGGAATGAATAAAAAAATCAAAATAATGTCTGCCCAGTAAAATCCAAGTAGGTCTCTAGATCCTACTTAGAACTTAGTGTATTTGAACAATAGTTGCTTGTAATGTAAAATATATCTCATTGTAATTTCGAATAAAGAGATATAACCTATGTTTTATAAAAAAAATGCAAAGATTTGTAAAGTGTAGTGTGACTGGCTCTATTGATGGCTAGTCCGATAAATATTGAGAAAAATGTATCTGATTATATAGTTGTTGTTCTGTGATACACAATCGTGCCTTACATAATATTTATTTGTATGAATATTTATTGTAATATATTGTCATATTATTGCGCACGTTCAGCTTTTCTATATTAAAGATTGCCAGTTGCTAAATGGAATTTTTTAAAGATTTCTTTTTATATACATCGTTTCTGTTTCTTTATTTTAATAATATATTCTGTGTCATATTTTATTTATTCGTCAATAAAGCTGTATAAATGCAAATTGGTGCTATTATTTCTTATACATCTTTGTTACATATTATTTACCCGGATGATGCAGATTGGAAACCGTATCGTTGAATAAATTATTGGCTATTGAATAATAACAAATATTTGACATTACCGACTTGAGCGCCGTATTCATTTCTTTTAAAGGTCATCCACCGTTTTACTGATTCCTGTTAAAAATGACAAGAGAATTTGATATTACCAAATCGCTGTTGGTTATGACAAAATAAATAATTCATTCGTGCTTAAATTTTTTTTGCTCTCCTTTCTCATTCACGAAATATAAGTACAAAATTATACAGGTAAATGATAACCAGTAAAAAAACCTTTTGGTCGTTTCTTTATAGATTCTTGTTTTAACTCTTTTTTATACAATATCTTTAGAGCTTACTTTTAATCAGGACGCATAATTTAAAGCGACGAGAAGTCTAATGATATTTAAATATTCAAAAAGAAAACGATAGAAATTGACCGTATAATTTTAAGCTTGACGATTATGGTAATCCAATTGATAATTCGTTATTTCCGAATTAAAAGCAACCAATCTTACCAAAACCGTAACAAACAAATTGAACATTCAAACAACCCGTTAGTATGTATTTAAGTTATAAGAGCTATAAAGTACGGGTTGTTATGTACGTCAATATAAACTTATAGCAAATTAATTACAGACGCCAGGAGCTGACGAACTTTTCAAAGGTGTTATTACTTCGTGCATATAAAGCGATAATAACTGTTACGCTGCCCAGCATTTGATCTCACTCTGCATATTCGTTGTTGCACGACACGGGATTCACTATTTTAATAGCTGTATTTATATTTTTTTATTGCATTAGTGCATATGTATGTAGTTATGTACTATATAACAACTATCAAGTAACCTATAGATGGATGACACTTATTTGTAAATCATTTCAAAATATAAAATACGCATTGTCTAATTATAGGGATATGAATGATGATAATATATTATTAAACGTACATATTGCAACACCCGCAACGTTGTGGCAGGCCGCCTAGCTACGAGCTTATTAAATGAAGTGATAGAGCTGGAGCATGTCGCTTGTGTTAATTAATTATAGTTTGCTATAATCGCCTTATTTAAATTTAATAATCTCCAATTGAAAACCATAAATACCAAGAAACGTATCGCCCTGAACTTGTGAGTGACATGTATGTAAAATGTTATTAAGATGCAAATTTCTCATTAAATCTGAATGGAAACATTTCACGATTGATTAACACACAAAAGTACAGCATCAGCTTTATGAAGTAAATTTAAAAGTGGTTGCAAAAAATAACATTTCAACATCGACCTTCGTCACTCGGCCGCTTCATTCAAAATTAAAATCAAATTAATTAAAATGTCATCGAACAAAGGGCCAATTAGACGTGCCGGGCGTTGGTGGCGTGGAAACGTGGTACCGAATGTAACATCTGAGCGCACGGCGGCTCGTTTCATGTGCCCCCTCGCTTTGATCGCGCCGCGCCGACAATCCGCCTGACTACTTATCGGTTCAGATTTATTGTGAATCGGAGGCTGTGGGCCGCGGGGAATCGCACTCGGCACTACCCTACGCTACTCGTACACCGCTTACGATGCCTATTCATGCGGACTGTCACTGACAAAAGTGTTTCGCGCGTTAATTAGCCGCTTGCGGCTTATTTGTCTTGTTTTCATATCGAGTACCTTCCCTATATTATACAATGTTTGTGAGCAAAATTTGGACTTACAACTAATTCTGTTTGGATTTTTATACGTGTTTCGTAAGAGTAATATGTTTCTTTATCTTAGTAACATATTCGATCTTTTATAATGTCATGGTTTGGATTTGGATATTTTCCAATAAAAAAGCAAATAGCAAGAAAAATCCATTTTCCATATTTTACGAGTTCAATTTCAGAGTAACGGTACCTTTCTTTTAAAATTAGATTGTTTTGGTTGAATATCTAATCATTTATTTGAATCTTTATAATATGTACATGTTTTCAAATAATAAGTATAAGAAAGATAAATAATAAACATTTTACAACGTTATAATAGAAATACAAGAATACGAAACCATAAAAAGAAACACTATAAAACAGTGTCCAAGAGAAATAATCTTATGTAGATAAGTGTACATCTAAGCGTCACCGGGAATGACCAAAGCATTTTTTGCGGACATCAGCAACTCCGGTAGCGAGTCGATTGGAGAGCTTGTAAAAAGACTACCATTATTTCTTGCTCGGACGAAAGGTGACTAGCAATTTATTACTTGGTGCCATTGTTTGCGTATTGCTTCGTTACTTTTATACTATTTTGGCGGTCTGTCCTATCCATTTGTGAAATGGGGTCACTGTGTTCTGTGTACTCTAAGTGCAAAGAAAAAGAGCCGATTTTTTCTATTCAATTAACAAAACAAAAAGGTTAAATACTAAATCTTACTTGGCAGAAGAACATAACGTCGTTTTATTGCCTACAAGATATAAAAATATAACCATAATAAAATAAATGAAGCTTACAGTGTAAGCGAAGCTTTTTGTGGCATTATTTACTATCCGTAACAATTTAATAAGCAGCGATTAAAGAACGCATAAAAAGCCTGATAAGCTTTGTTATGGAAAATGAGTTGTATAATAGTCTTTTATATTAAATCGCTTTAAAAGGATCGTTCCGACTAACATAATGGGATTGAATAATAAGCCATAAAGATTTTGAATGTGCGTTCAATTCCGCCTTGTTTGTAAGAAGTAGCGCACATTTCTTTTAAGCGTTCTGATTTATTATACGGATAGTTAGATGTTGTATCGGGAGTCGATAAAATAAGTTTAATGAGAGCGGCTCGTATATCAGAGTCGGCATCATAAAGGTGGGTACCAACTGTCAAAGGGCTTATTGTGGCGGCTTGGCTTTATGATGGCATTTTTACAGGCAGGTACAAGCTTTGAACGCTTGCTGAGCCGCCCGCCAATTATATTCTACTTAACTGAATCCATATCATCTGTTTCGTGCGGAGGATAAATTGTACAGAGAATTTTACTACGATCACTTTGTGACAAAATACTTTGTAATATGTTTTTTTTTTTTATTAAATCCTATTTATTTTTGATGTGGTTGCTCTACGACTCTATATTTGGAGCTTGAGGTAGCCTAAGTGCCTTGGATACTTACATTTTGTAAAAGATTTAATATAATTGATATTATTTTCATTCTTAACAATTTTGTGTAAAAAATGAAAAAAAAGGACGATTTTATGTACTAGAAAAACAACTGGTGTAAACAATTATTATATATAGAACGTAATCATATTATACAGTTAAATTTACAAAAACGTACTTATTTCAACTCTTGACTTTTAAGTCTAGTTGAACTTTGAAGAATTCTGAGAAAAGCTTGAATCAACATCAGTTATTAACTAATGCTAAGCTAAGGGCAGCGAGGCCAGTTCTTCAAGGGAAAATATTAAAGAAGGTCACTTTACGAGGATTTAGATTTTACCTTTCCTAAAATTACGTAGATTGCTGTGTTCCGTTGTTTATTCTTATGAACATAGTTAAAGCACAATATCGTTTTAAATTTTGATATCGTACCGACTTGTATTTAAAAATTTTACTCATCAAAGTTAATCTCAATGGAGATTGTACCCAGGAATCCAAATGTAATTTTAACGAGCTAGCAACTAGAAAAAATATGCGTTCAATCATTATTTTTTTTTAAATATAGGCTTGGAATTTGTTAATGTAGAGCCTCCAGATAATGAGTCACTGTTAGTGGGATTACTTCTTTTTGCGGACTGATTTTAATGTAAACAATTTTTATTGCATATAGTATATCATTCATATCAGCTTAACATTAAATGGCATTTTTTCCTAACTGAATTTATTACCTCCTTCATCACAGTCAACATAATATATAATTAATTATATTGTGCGTAATAAACCGTTTATTTTTAAATTTCTTTTAACTCATAACAAAATATGGAAACCGCTTTTATGAAGCAATTAATTTATAAGCTATGGTAAGTAGATATGTTCATATTTTTGTAAGTGCCCATTAGATTAAAAAATATAAAAAATAATGAACGGTCAGGTACGCACCTGTTGTCGGAACGTTCGCAAAAAAGTAATAAAACTAAATAAGGTGCAAAATTATGTTCGGGAGATACACGTGTGTACATAGCGCAGCTAATTCGTGAGAGGGCGGAACAGTCCTTAGGCGCTAGTGTTGTGTTCTGTGCTGACATATCGATATCGATACCTACTTTTTGTTAATTGTGTAGATGGATAGACTTTAGCATATCAATAAACTATGCGAAGAGTTATTTTTATGAATCTATTCTGAGTAAGCTTTGCAAAGGTTATTGACTGCATTCAAGAATATCTGATTCTTTTATTTGAGATTTGTAGTAGTTTCTGGTTATCAGGGTAAGAATTCAGGATCAAATGAGTCTAAACTCTTAGAATATTTGCTAATGCGACTATTGAGCTTTATTCTAATATTTTTATCGATTATGCCACAAAATTGAAGACAGCCCTAATCTTTGTGAAGAAATGAATATGTTTAAGAATACTCCACTTTTCTATTATTGTTAAACGCTTTCTTATTATGTAATGTGCTTTGAAATTGAGTATGTAAAATATAGAAACAGTTACAAAAATTAAAAAGTTTTGTTTGTTAAAAGTTTACAGTTGAGGGAAAGCTCGTTGTAGGCAGTGTATATTGTAGGCAGTGAGCGCTACATCACTACGGGGCGCATTACCGCACCGTTTCGGCGCACGGAGGCTGTTGACAGGTGGGGGGTGCTGGGGTTGCGCGGGGAGGGGCGAGCCGGCGCGGCGCCCGCGCAGCTCGCGTGGCCCTCTCGCCTGAGTCACGCGCGCTCCGTAATGCTTGCATAATAATAATGACGGATGCCGATCGCGCGGCGGCCCCTTTGATCTACGGAGCGTTTGATCTCGCCGCCGACTGGTCCCGCCGCCCCTGCCGCATAAACGAGCCCGCCTGTTACCTTTATTCGGTCCGACGCCGCGTACGGAGCCGGCCCTTCGCCCTCGTTCTAAATAGAGGCTTTTGTAAACGGGGAGCTACCGTGAGCGCGCTGTGGCAGTGGTGTTTGCGCGGTCAGTATGGGGTGCGGTCGCCGCGGGCGCTCGCCGCGCTTCTCGAACCGTTCTTAGTGATGTTTCCGCGCCCTCAAGGTCGGTGCTGCCGGTGCTGGCTGACATGGACCCTATGTGTACGTTCATTATTTATTTTGTGCAATTTTACAGCGAGCTTCAGTGATCGTTCTGAGATTGTGTTGTTTGTTTTGATATAACGTTGTGTTCAGTCGATCCAGTGCTGAGCTTGGCGAGTGTATTGAAGTTTAATAACAACATTACGTAGTTTAGATTTTCAGTAAATATGTATATTTATAATATAGTTGCTCAATGTAGAGTTGCGCGAAGTGGAATTACATAAATGTTTATTTATTTAACTGCATAATTATGGCACGTGTTGATTTATTGTGATTGTTTGTTTTTATAGATCAAGTTAAAAATTTAGTAGGTTCTATTTATTAAATCTCGATACAATCAACTTTCAATTGGAAAAAGTAATTACTTGATACCGGAAAGTTGCTTGAACTGTTTAATGCTTTAATGTACCTACAGTTCTTTCAATAATCAAACTTAGATTGTATTACTTTTGTAAGCTTTTTCTAAAAACTTAGCTCGATAAATTGGATTCATTTTGTCATTTTTGTATTAAAAGCATATTAACATAACTTACTATTAATGTTAAGTTGAAGGAAATTATACTTTATAATAATCTACATTTAAAAAAATTATAAATTTAGATGCCTTTAAAAATGAACTGGTTTTTACATAAAAAAAATGTAAAGACTCTACCCGCTCTACATTGGGTAGAAACTTGACACTAAGGCCTATTTTAATTTAAACTTACTTTTACTAGTTTTTAAATATATGTAAAACGATATGAGTAGATTGTTTTGTATTAAATTGCTTAAACAAACACTTTAATTAAGCGTATATTTACGGTAGGTAATATAGTGTGTTTCAACTTCCTATTATTCAAATTAAATATTAATTCGGTATTCTAACAACAATCAACATATTGTTATAATTTTATCTTTGAAAGTGTCATTACTTACTACGTACTGTAAAATATAGGAAATGAGCTCTTTTTACCGACTTCAAAAAAAAGGAGGAGTTTATCAATTCGGGCGATATATTTTTTTTTGGTATACTTATATTTTTATTTTATAACGACGTTATGAAAAATATATTTTTTTTTATTAAAATTACCCCACTACATACATAGTAGAGGGTGTATATAGAAAGACACTAATTCTTTCTTCTAATAAACAGGTAATTAAAATAGTCTTTCCTTGCGTTTATGCGAGGAATGCCGCGCGGGTTCAACTAGTTACATTCAGAACTCTACAGAGTACTTAACACAATATTATATTGGTATTAATTCATGGAAAGAATGTTGATTGTATAATTAGTAGCGTGCACGTTGTTAACTTTATGTTTTATTTCTATTAGCGTTCTACAATAAATATAATTTATTGTCATTCGTACAAGAAGCGATGAATAATTATGCAGATATATTCAAAGACAATGGCGTCGTTGTGTCGGTAAACTAATAGGAAATATCTTTTATTTCAACAAAATATTTGCAGGCAAAAGTTCATATGTAAATAATCATAATTAATACGAAAGTACACAGTATATTTAAATTATCTTAAAATCAATATTTTTCTGCTACTACTGCTACTGTTGACGGCTTCGTCCACGTATTAGGCATTAGGATATCCTAGGTACATCTTTTTTGAGTCAATCTGCGTTTAATTTCATACATTCTATTTTCATTTAATTAAAATACGGCAAGTTCGATTGAGTGTTATATTTTATTTAATAATAATAAACAGCCTTTAGGATTTAGTTATGATATAAGTGGAAATGTACAAAACCTATAAACATTTTGATATAGGTAGGTAATGCATCAATATTTACAGATGTGGTGTTGAACAGATGCATGCTTTACGAAATAGGTTATGAATTGTTTTGATCATTTTGTCACTTATTATTATGATTTGTTACCTATTATTTAATTTTCGGTCTATTCTCTATAAGTCTATAGGGATTCCATGGTCTAGTTAATACTAGGTAGGTAGGTAGGTATAATTACCTACTGTATCTTCTATTCTATGGTAGATACTATACTATTTTATGGTTTAGTATTGACTTAGATATATGCCGTAGGTATATGCGATGTTCATCTTCATGTATTAGGAAGATTAAAAATAATCAACATGTTGACGCTGTTGACTGTTGTAGAGCAAGGATTGTAAGATAGAATAGTAACTGACCTAACCCGGAAAACCAATTGTAGGTCAGAAAATGAGTAGGTATTCAATCGAATACCTAGCTCGTGCTATTGAGGAAATGTGAATAGTTTATCTAGGTATATAAATATCTATATGTATATTTTGATTGTAGTTTTATATTCGCATATTTTTTCAAACTATGGTAGGTACATTAAATATTTTTTAAAAAGAGTTACTGCAAATAGCAATGCATTTATATGGATTTTTTTAAACTCTGAAGTCTGATAGTAGGTATGTTTATATGAGCGTCGTATGTTTGTTATGTAGCGTAGGTATGTTTATATCATGTAGGTAAAAACCACTGGTCAGATTATGTCAAAATTCTGGTATGATGATACACCAATTTATATTAGAGGTTACACCAGGCCGCTATACATATGTATCTGTGATACATCCAACCGAAGGATAAAAAAATAAATTCGCGAATTTGAGTTGACTTAGGATTCTGTGGATATGTTGATGTTTTCTAAATATGTAGTTTTTTTTTGTAAAATAAATAGTTGCGATATACGTATCAAAACTCATACAAAATGTTTTAGGTACTGCCTCTACCTCGAACGTACGCAGTACAAAATTATGTAGTCCACATGGAAAGCTAGTCTATAATAAAATATTAAGTATTATAAAAGGTACCTACCTTATTTTTGAGACTCATTATTAAAAATGTCACTGTAACTTGAGAGCATAATCTAAAATGAGGCGTGCAATAAAGGTGATCCGTATCTAAATGACGAATCTCTTAGCCTCTTTTTATTTTAAAATTCCCCTTAGGAATAAGAAATCAGACTTGTAAGAAGTCTTATAAATAGGTAAAGTAAATACCTACTTAGAATTCAAGAGGTTTTCAAGCACAAATAATTTGGTTTGCGCCTTTAGAAAAAAACGATTTCAGGGTGAAAAAAAGAGCGTCCATAACTTTATCTGTTGATTTTATATATGTATAGTATCTAGTTCAGCCTATTCAATTCATGTTTTATTCAAATATAAATAACTAAATGATGCAGGTTTGTTATTGCTGCATTAAATAAAGTAATTCAAATAGACTAGTTAGTAATAAATTTAACAGTAATCCTTTGTAATTAGCAGTGCAGAGTTGTTTATGGCGGTCATGCATCATGTACATGAGCTTTCTTTAATGTGGTTACAACAGGCAGAATACACGTGAAATATGTATCATCTCATTTACCTTCCAAATCTACAATAAATTTTAATAACTTGCTGATTCTATTTCTGTTAATTAATATACCTACTTATTCGATGCCAACTTATTTTATTTTATTATCTCTACTTATATTATAATCGTATAAACTATAACGTAATAACGTTAAACATCTAGTTTTTGTTTTATCTCCACACAACATCTAAGGATAAAACTGAAAAATTAAGATAATTTTTTTTATACGTATTTTTCCTGGGATAAAAAGTATCCTATTTTACGCCCAGGATAATAAGGTATAATAATTATACCAATTTTCATCGATATAGTTCTGTGGATTAAGGCACGTTATTTTCTATATATTTCCACTAATATCCCATAGATTAGTTTACAGGTATTACAAAGAAACGGCTTGCTCTATATTAAAATTTAACAAGAAAATCTTTGTAGAACTCAAATATTTGCAAAACCTAGTATAATTGATCAATATTGAGTGGCATA
Organism: Colias croceus; assembly: GCF_905220415.1. Lineage (NCBI taxonomy): Eukaryota > Metazoa > Arthropoda > Insecta > Lepidoptera > Pieridae > Colias > Colias croceus. The sequence goes on from NC_059549.1 coordinate 6,164,882, forward strand.
TATTGAGATAAAGTTAGATTTGCATTTTATCGAGAGAGACTAGTTCCAGTAAAATTTTTGATGAGAAAAATTGATTTTGCTTTTATTTGTTTTAAACTTGACTTTTTATTTGCTAATCAAACATTATTTTCGAAAGTTTCTAAGTAGGTATGTAGTTTTAAATTTAAAACTATTAAATTTTAATTATGAATTAGTCAATCACTTGCAATGTTTCTGCAATAATAATTTCGTTCTATACTTGTTTATTATTTATTCAAGATATGGTAATTTCCGTTGACTTCTCTTATTTGCTGGTTCATAAAGGGTAATAACAAACAATAACAAATAATATATGCACACTCAAAGTAAACCAATTTCGCGATTCCCGAAGTTATTTAAATAGATCTACAAAGCGTTTGAAGACATCATACAGAGACAAACTAATGGCCGTTGTTTCGCAGAACTTCATTTCATTATTCTTGTTACCAAACCAACTACATATCGTATGAAGAAGAACTTTGATATAACCCAAGAGTTATCTAAAGCTGGTTCGTCTAAATTTCAGAAATTATTTGCTTGGTTTGGTTCGTCTAAAATTGAGAAATTATTTTCTTGTTGAAAAATGTTGCAGAAATGGGGATTCTTTTTCTACTGAGAGGAGACGTAGTTGCGTTGCTTAAGCTAGTACCTATTAAATTGTATTGCATATAAACAGTACATGAACAAATACTTCACATATTCATACAAACACATTAAATTTAAAATCTAAATTGTCGTTTCAATTTATTAACGAATGTACGTTGAATTTATGACGCAATCACGTTAACTTCACATCGATCGTTTTGCACGTAGTTTATGTTAACAAAATAACTATTTATTTGAAAGCAAAATGTGTAAAAGATATGGAATTTTACTATGTTTCAATTTTAAATGTAAATGTTACTCGCAATGGGGTCACTCTATATCAAATAATTTAGGAGTTGTTTCTTCGACTTCATAGTTAATGTCAATGCCTATTTTCTATACAATTATCTTTTATGTCCTATTATTAAATTAAATGTTATTATTGCTTGTATAATTACAGGTGCTGTTGTACGCTCCAAGTGACAGCGTCGCTCCACCGGATAGCTTGAGATTAGTTTGGCTCACTAATTCCTCTCTAACGTGCAATGATGGATCGCCAGCGGGGTATGTATCCCTTATGTTCTCTAACGTTTCTTTTGCATTTTTTAACAAATATAGAAATAATTAAAACGAAACTTTATACAGTAGTTACAGTAATTATTAATACAGGGTCTAAATTTAACGAGTTTTTCTGTTTTGCTTTTTTTAAATGCCTGCTTGTAATATTATGTAGGTATGTTTAAAAGATCTTTAAACATTTCGTATTTTAAGAATTATAGATTTATAATGAGCATGAAAGTTAAATTAAAAATGTGTTTTGTTTCCAGCTATTATATACGGCGTGGCACAAACAGTCATCACTGGGTGGTGTACTTGGAAGGTGGAGGATACTGTTGGGACACGAAGTCATGTGCAGCGCGTTGGAGACGTAGACCCGGGCTCATGTCTTCAACGCGATGGCCTCGAGCTCGCCGTGCCCCGGCTATTCTGTCAATGGACCCAGATGCAAACCCGTTATGGCATAACTCAAACCACGTGTTGTTACCCTACTGCTCAAGCGACATGTGGGCTGGAACAAGGATTAAAACGCAAAACGACTCATTTGCATTCACGGGACGTTTAATAGTTAAATATGTCCTTAATGAATTGTTACAATTTGGATTACGTGGTCGACTTTTACTAGTCGGATCGAGTGCTGGGGCAGCGGGAGTTATGTTCCATGCAGACGCTACAAGAAGAAGTCTTAGGACACATGGCGTTCGTGTGGCGGCTATCGCCGATTCTGGGTGGTTTCTCGATAGACCACCGAGAGCGAGACGGTCATTTTCCGTAGATGCAATAGCAAGACTTGGACATACTTTATGGCAAGGATCACCGCCATCGTCTTGTGTACGACAACACAGAGATAAACCGTGGCTCTGCTATTTTGGGTATCGCCTCTATCCACACATAAGGACACCATTGTTTGTATTTCAGTATTTATTTGATTCAGCGCAACTAACAGCGGAAGGTGTACGAGCCCCGCGTACAAGAGCGCAATGGGATGCCGTACATGAGACGGGGACTGCTCTCCGTGCCAGCCTTAAAGGCGTGCGAGCAACATTTGCTCCTGCGTGCATTGCGCACGGTGCTTTAGCGAGACCTGAGTGGCTGGCTATTAACGTGTCCGGTATTTCCCTTCCAAAAGCGATTAGTTGCTGGGAGCGTCGCTTGAGTAGTAGAAATAGAGGTGAAAAGACCAGATGTGCACCGCGCAGGCTCATCGAAAGATGCTCGTGGCCGCAGTGTAACGGCTCCTGTCCACGTTTGCGCGACCCGCGGACGGGTGAAGAAGTAGCATTAGCTGCTCTACTTCAAAGCTTCGGGTTAGATGTGAATGGAGCTGCGGCAGCCATGGGCTTAGACGCTCGAGCTTTATCAAGAATGAGTCGAGCTGAACTTTTGCCTTTATTGGCACCACATACGTGATATTTAATAGACTGTTTATGTGCATTTAGCACGAAGAATCTACCTCGTTTTTGTTGCAAGTACAATTATTATTAATGTTAGTTATTATTTATTGTAATGAGATGCTGCAGTATTTATATAAGTAAAGTGTAATAATTTATATTTGTTTTTATTAACCCAACCAAATAACCGAGGATATAAAATTAAAGAGTTAGCTGTGGTAAATATTTATTTACATTTAATATTATAATTCTCCTTATGTAAAGGGAATGTAGACTAGCATATGATTCCTACTACAAATAAGTTAAATTATCTCACTATTTCACACTGACCCTATGGTAATGGCAGTGACTCGATCTGTCAGCGGATATCTTCGATTAGTAACGATTTATACCAATTGACCCCGTAAACTGGGGGTTTTAAACTGATACCGAGTTTGTGGCGCAATCGGAAGCCAAGGGGAGCGATATATCAATGCTTTGGTGTGTGTGTATTTAAAATCTAAGAAAAGTCCACCGTGCCGCGACAAGTCGTGACGTCATAATTTGTTAGAGCGCTCTACGCTAATCTGTATCGACAAATCGACGACATCATTGGCCAGGAAGAAGTCCGTAGACACGATGTTAGCTTGATGCCTCCAGAGCGTTGCGAGTCGATGGGTAATATTTCTATTAACTGCGTCTGCATTTTCACGTAAGGAGCCTCTCAAGAAGAGGATGTCAAGTACAGTGGGTGTCGTTTGAGCCATCGCGGAGAACATTGGTGAACGGGCTGATGGCTGTGGAGAGGTACCTATTGCGCGATCTAAGTACTTCAAAAGTTCTGTAGGACTGTTTGTATTAGCCCACAAGTGAGGTAGAATTGGCCACAACCAGTTATTTTCTGAAACAAATTAAAAACAAACTTAATTAACTATTTTTTACTACGAATTTTGTTCGGCACAAGTATGTCTCGGAAACCAAATACAATCTCGATCAAACTTGGTAATTAATCGAAGTTTTAATGAAGAAAATGAGAAGTTTCGTTTTAATTAAGATATATCAGAACCTACGTTAACTATTGACCGTATAAATCCTGATAAAATGGAAAGAATTTGTCAAGAAGGCAGGGAATGACCGACATAATGTATTATCCCTATTTTCTACAAGCGTATACTTAATCACTAGTACATATATCTCGAGGTCAAGTTTCTCGCCACAGACTACCCTTGACCTGAGATAGTCGGTATACGCTGTATTTGTATCAATAATGAATAGAATTGCTATAAGATATTGTTTATTAGATTTTTTTTATAATTTTGGGATTAAAGAGGAAAATAAGTTAAAATATGTGAATAATAAAACACAATTAAGGGACGCCTACTAAATATGAATAGCAATTTTGTGAACAGATTTTTTGGCTTATAATATTATTTAATTAAGAGCCGGCCCGGAAACTATTAACAGCGTCACATGGATTTTCTTCATAAGTTTCATGATAATCGGATATTAGCAATAGTTTTTTGGAGAGATACAAAATTAATAAATCAAATGAATAAAAAAATCATGCCGTTTTGGGTAATAAACGGTTTATCAAATTTTTATATAAAATATTGCTATATTGTGTAATAACTATTGTGTACCTACTATGAAAATAGCTATAAACTTACCTGCTACAATAGTATTATCTACATAGCTGAAGATTAAACGCTTATCGTTATCAATAAGAGTTTGCAATGTGGGGCCCCTAGTACCGGCCCCAGTATGGTACTGAGTCGCTGTAGCGATGTGGGGCCCCAACTCTCTATGCATTAGTTCGAGCAAACCCGCGTGAACTGATCTAATTGGAGCCCCATTTGGGTCGTAGAAACCCACTGGGAAATGATGAGCGTCTAGGAACACTACCTGGAATATTTATGACGTAAAGTGAATATTGTCCTGAAAAATGTATGGAATCGATATTTTTGCTTCATAGGTTATTTATGACATTGTTAAGCTTCGGATGAAACTTTTTAAATCCAAATTTGAATGATTAAATAAAGAAAATTAGGTGTAAATTCGGAATAATAAAAATTCGGTGTAATAAAATAGGCCCTTAAAAAGTAATGTTAAGCTGTTACAAATATCTCTACATTATTTATTTTCTCATAATATTAAAAACAAAGTAGTTGGGGTAAATTACGAATAGGCTTACCTCTTTTGTTAAGTCTAAGAAGGCTTTTATTTCTCGTAAGAGAGGTAAAAGTGGACGGACTCGAATTAAGTTATGGTTAAGCCAGTACCTGTAAATTAAAAAAAAAAAAATGTATTAATTAAATATTAACTTTTGATTCTAATTAATCATCAATTTAAATTTATAGGAAAATAGTTCCTAATATTGTTTTGACTTTTGATTGGCTTTATCACCTGTTTATTAGCAGAACAATTAATTATTATTAAGTCAGTGTACTAATTGGATGTTATGAAACTATATCCATCGCTTTATCATAATTAATAATAGTGTCTAATATCGTAATATGTAATTCACGTAGTTATATTTTTCAGCGAATAGTTATGTGAATTACATATCTATAGAATTCCGCTTGTGTAACGTAGACGTAATAATATTAAATTTCTCTTGTAATAAAATTATTATATATCTAGTTGGTAGTTGATAGAAATACCTGTATAGTGTATAGGTAATGAAGAATTCCTCTACAGTTGTGTACAACTAACTGTTCGACGTAAAATTTAATCAGATTTTAGTGTATCATTTATATTCTACTGTTAATCCTTTGAAACCGAATTATGAGATCCCCAAAACTAGATAAAGCTAATAATAATTAGTAGTGATAAATTCTTAATCTTTTATTAATCCCAAATAATTACCAGTTATTAAAAAAAACATAAACATTGTTGATTGAGAGACATTGAATAAATAATAATTGTCTCTGATATTTTTGATAAATAAATAATAAATAAGTATGTATTGCATATTTACATATGCCATATGTATATCTTGTTACGTTAAAAACATTGATTACTTTAAGTTATTAACTTATTAGTCAATTGCGAACCGTATTAAATATTTAATTTATTTAGGTACGATATTTTGCATTGTTTATTGATATAGATATGTACCTATTGTGTTTTTGTTATTTGTTTCACCTAGGCGCTTCTGCTCGTTATTAAATTTTATTCAATTTGGCACATAATTTGAATCTCAATATTGACGAAACAAGCAAGACTGAATTTCTCATACCATTAACACCTAAGTAATAAGGATACGTATTATTAAAACTGGATAGAACTCGTTCAAACGTAAGAATTATGACCTAGTTGACTATTGAAGACATGAAGTATATATAAATGATCTTTATACTTATATTTAAACCAATGGACGAAATTAAGCGCAAGTCTAATTAATATTATGTTATCTTTTTTATACAAACAATGATATTGTGTTCCTCTAAATATGCCGGGCGAAGCGAAGCGTGACCACCGCCTGACCGCGATTCGTGTAATATCGGTTTGCGAGTTTCGAATATGACTATTGCATAATGAGATACACTTTTCACACTTCATTGTTTTAACGCAAATTGAATATTAAAATGTCGTAATTTTGAGCGGTGGTTTTGGTAATTTATATGAGAAAACCTTCTCATTTCTAAAAGATGATTTGTTTGAAAGGTGTGTTTTTTTGTGAAATGTTGATCGAAATGACTTCGGCTAAGAAGGACATGTTTGTCAACAATTTTCATGTAGCGCACTAGTTTTATTATGTCTGTCTTTGAAATAAATGTCTCTAAACCTAGGTATTTCATCTCACGATTTTATAGTGCATCTGATAGAGCCTTTTTTTTCGGATTTATGTTTGCCTGAATTTTTCATTCTAATAAAAACAAATTCATGCAATCAATCAATAAGCAATAGATTCAAAGATTATAATAGAACTTTTAAGTGCATGAAATTTGAACAATGCTTGACAAATGTTAGGTTTTTTATATGACTCTAATTGGAGGATACGAATTATCTAAACAATATAACATCGAACCTATCCTTTCAATTTTCACTGGTATAGCTCTATATTAATTAAATCTGTTATTTTTTTTCCTGTCATTCGTGTGTATATTGAAAATTTTTACACAGCAGTTACAATTCCATTCGATTATTTAGGTACTAGACAAATAACATTATTTGTCTGTCTCTGAAAATATTGTTCTAATGATACGGTTCGCAGGTAAACAAGCTATAAATTATAGAGTAGAACAAACACTTACCTATCTTCAAGTCGCGGATAGAAGTCGTAGTACGCGATTCTGAAATCGAAGTATCTGATGCCGTAAACAAGCTGTGCCCATATAGACCGGTCTTGGCAGAGCACGAAGCTGTCTCTGGAGACTGTACTTATCTCTGTTTCGAAGCGCCAAGCGCCCGCGTTATGTGTGCCGGCGATCGCTAGCTCACCAATGCGGAGTTTATTTATCTTGTCTCTGAAAAAATTGAAACGTTTTCCATTTAGATTCGCAAGGACTTCAGGGTACTTTGATGTCTTAAATTAGTATTGATTAAAGTTTGGGAGAGTTAGATGACCTATATAATAGTTCTGTCTTTTCTGCACACTGGATTATTCCAGAATTAATATACTGCTGTAAGTCATCACGGTTATTCCTCAGATTACCTTGTACGACTTTTTTGTGAGGAAATAAGTGCAAAATGTCTCTGAAGCGGTTATGGGTAAATTGATTAAATAATATTATGGTTTATAAAAATTTCAAGCTATCTTGTGTTTAACACAAATTACAAATGTAATGTAAGTACAACATTGCTCCAATAATAATAAATTAATAGTAAGTACATAATACATATACTAAAAGATGGTGTAAGTACAACTAAAGACAAATCATATTGCACATTAATGTATTGTTTTTCAAGTTAATCATATTAGAGGCAACGAACTTGTAAGGAAATACGTAGGCAGGAAAGTAACGAGACACTACATAAACCGATCTTCTGATTAAAGAGTGAATGATATTTTATCTTTGTCTCGTTCAATCGTTCATTTCCCTTGTGCATTGTGTTTAAAAAGTATGACAATTTTTGTCATGCTGAGTCCAAATGTGTGAGATTGACGTTTATGTAATGATGATGAACAATTTATTACCGGAAGTAAACTTTTTGACACTTTTGTTGTGAGATTTCTATTTTTCACTCATTTTCATTTTCGCTTATAAATATAATATGTAAACTATGTTATAATAACACTAACACTACTAGCTAATGAGACTTTCAAACACTGCGATTGAGTAGCTAACTACAACACAATTTACACTATATGCACGTATATTATGTTGTGTGGCTGTATTTCCATTATAAACGTATCAATAACAGCGTGAATATGAAAGCAAATTAGATTCCGCTAATTGCTTGATTATGTTACGATAACAATTCTATTGAAAATGTATTATATTATACGATGTTTGTGTTGGGCTTGATCCTTTTATAGATTTTGAATCGGAGCATCTTCGATAATCAAATTATAAGATGACTTATTAAAATACAAAAAGAAAAATTATAGGTCATCATTGTACTACTAAAATAACTAATTATTATTACTTACTACTAAAAAAATCTAATAATGATACGAACCCATAATCTTCCATCCAAGTAGGCTGTATTTTCAAACAATTAAAAGTAGTTATATACTGGTCACCAGCCCCAACCCAGGGCCATAAGCAGTGGGGTCCTCGTAGACCTCCACCTGATTGCCAACCAGCTGGTAAGTCAGGCTCGCCCAAAGATATGTTTGTTACTATGTGACCGTAGATGGTTTCTATTGGGAACACTGCGAGCGCGTTGTCCCATGATGTTGGCCTGCTATCGAAAAGACCGATCTGTGGAGGGATTATCTTAACCTATAGTTTAAATTTTAAAACTCTCATTAACTTATTGTATCTAGTACGTTTATAATGTATTTCCAACTTAGTTAACCATCGGTCGTTGACTATTGGTTCTTCTAATCTTCTAACAATGCAAAACAAAAATAATATTCTGAAAACAATAAAACGATTAAGATTATGCGATGGTCCGAAACTAAGGTCCGGAAGGTATCTATATAGATACCGTCATAATGTATGAAGACATATTTAATTTGCAACTGATTTATTAGGGCTATTTGATAAGGATTGGTTAGACTTATAGAACTGTATAATATATTGTACGAAACATGGAAGATACGGTTTATCAAGAAAATGTTTTATCAGATTTCAGATTTGGTAGATATTGCACCATTGAACATTGGTAACAATCCACAGTTCAGATTCTCTATTATTATGAAATTTGATTTCCTTTCAAGTTATCTAAATATTAGTTATTTACCTCTGTTTTCATTATAAATAATGTGAATGAATTGTTATCGTATAGTGTCCATTGATATGCAATTTTATCGTATTATCAGAACATTATTTTGTAACAAATGCAAATCGTTGACTCTGATTAATTGTCCATTTATATTAAAGGTTAAATGAAAGAGAAAATTTAAAACGACGGCCATCCTTTTGTTCATATGCATGGTCTCGATTAAAATTAAATAAAGTGGTTTTGAATAAGGTCTGTTGATTTCGCTATTAGATAATTAAAATCTCTACAAAGAGGGAAAGGTGAAGACATTTTTCATATTTTCTATTAAATTATGTGACATTATATACCAAATAAATTTTTTAAGTAAAAAAAAACTACCTATATGCAAAAATATTGTTTTAAGTTTCAAACTCTCCCCTATAAATCCTAGATTAATTCTTCCAACTTATTCTCTGTCAATGTGTTAATTTGTGTATAATTTTTTCGTAAACTATAACCGTAATAACCCAAGGATAATTTATTCAGATTTATTCTTACCTGATTAGGGAAGTTAGCGCAGGAACTGAAGTCCCAGTTAAGTTCGATAGCGTCAAGTAGATTTCGTCCGACGCCCAAACGAATAGCTGGCGAATGAACCGTGGCCCATACTTTTCCACAAATCGATTTCTCAATTATTAGTTTTTCCGCAGCTAAAACGAATACCACTATTAGAAGAATTATTATTCACATCGAAACTACGGAAAGTAAACTTCGAGTTTTGAAATTATATCTGCAGAGTAAAATTTAATTTGGGTTATACTAATTGAAAGCTCAGGATCGTGTTATTAAAGGATAAGTGTACGCAATTAAAGTAGCTACTAGAACATGCATAATACCACCACCTGGAAATAATTAGATTGTGTTAAATCGTCGGAAACGTGTGAAAGGAACTGCTGAACTTACTTCGCTCTACAAACATCTACTTATGTTTTTAATTTGGATAATCATAATCGTATATCCTGCACTATAACTTGGAATTAATAATATTGTGAACAATTTATTACTTTTTTCTTTCCTAAACATACTTTGCTACAGAATTATAATATACGAAGCGATAACTAGTAATCACCTAGGTATATATATTGTATAAATCATCGTAGACGTAAATAAGCCAACATAATTACTAATAACCTTTACATCGATTCATATCGCCAAGATCGCGTGCGTGGAAGTAATCTTCAATAGTTGAACATCATTTCCTCAGGAAGACTATATAAATTACATGCAAGTCTATGAAATTTTTTTGCGAGTACATTATTTACTTATGCATCTATAGATTGTATTATAAATTAATTTTATCACACAAACGTTGTATAGTAATTAGTAAACATTGATATGAGCGAAATGGTGGTGTTTAATAAACACAAACACTCCATTTAAATATAAAATGGCGAGTAAGTGATATATTGCAGCGGTTATTTAGTAATTTGTGGTAATTAATGGGCTAATGTGCGGCGGTTTCTGTTTTATATTTGCAGCGAACGTGTGATATTTTTGTGAAAATTTAACTAATATTGGTGCTCTATTTAATTAAATTTTTAAAAGGAACAATGTTAATAAATTTAAAAACTATGTAACCGAATAATTTAGTCATTTTTGCTCTATATTGATTGGGGTATGTTAATTATTAGTTAGACAAGTATTTACAACTTTAGTCCTACACTTCAAAGTCCCTTTAATAGACAAGAGCTAATCAAGAGGTCGGAGCCTATTGATCATGCATGTGACCCTTATTTACATATTATTCCGTCACCAAATAATTTCCCGCCTCTACTACGTACATACACGTTTCAGAATCCGCATAATTCGATTCGATTTTATCGTCGTTTCCAATGATGGCGTCCGGTATGGAAGGAAGGATACTGCAAGTTAAAATTATTATGTAGGAACATTGTTACAATTTTTTAATTAGCAAAATTCTTGAAAATTTATCTTTTTGCTTAAAAAAAATTATAAGTAGTTAACTATAATTATAATAATGGTGTCTCATAATCCAACGGTTAATAAATATGTCGTTAAGATAAAATATAATGTAATAATAATGAAATTATATAAGAATTTCTATGAGGGTAGGGCAATCATAAAACAAGTAGGTAAGTAGGTAATGTAGTAACGTGGAAGCCGAAATATTGTATTGTATGAAGAAATATAATTAATAGTATTTATTTTTCGGGTTTAATGAAATAAATATTCCCACAAAACTCGTAAATGTGCACAAGTTTGTTTGTTTTTTTTTCTTTGCATTTACCTTGAAAAATATCGGTCATTGCATTCATTAATAGTTTAAGTATTTATTGGTATGCAAACAGAGTTAATTCACCTAATTATTACGTAACATGTGACATAACTTGCGAAAGACAGTCTAACCGCGTAGGTACAACTCCTTTAACGGCTCCAAATTATGTAAGAACAAGGAACTCCGTGACACAATAATGACCACTTCTTGTAAGCGATATTATCAACTCATAAGAAACGATTATCACTATGAATTATTATTTTTACTATTCTTCTATAAAATATACTTTTTAATATTTGGATAAAAATGCAAAATGGTCATTCACAAACTGGCATTTAAATTTTTCATGTTTAAAATTAGAACATTATTTTTTTTAAAGAAATATTGGCATTAAAAAAATAACCAAAGATTAAATTTTTTACTCATTTTTTTTAATTTTTATATAGATTTAAGTACCTAATCAAATTAATTTTAGTTATCAATTATCTCTAAAAGATTTTTTGTATGATAGAAATTGGAAATTAAAAATAAGAAATTGTTTGTTTTATTTGCTGTGTATGATTTTAGCTCATTGTTTAATAAATAATACATTTTAATTTCATTTAATTTTAAATAGGTAAGTTAGGTCATATTTTGAGCTATCGCTATTTGGTTAGCCGTTAGATGATAAGTAGATGTAGTCTGCGGAAAAAATATAAATTTATAGTAACACTTACTATCTAGATTTATATAATATTATGGTCTAATTAATTTTCTTCAAATATAAATTAATTCAATCAAATATCCTTTGAAAAACTGTTTACACATTTTGAAATAGGTCTTTGCATCTTAAGTAAATAAAACACTGATATCCATAGGTCAGGATCATCCTTGTCATAATAATATAATTAAAACACACAACAATTAATTGATACAGTTACAAGTAATATAACAATGCACTGCAAATAAACAAAACATTAAAAAAATAACAAACATATTTGTTATTGTACTCACGTCCTATAGAAGCCCCGAGCGCGGTAGCAGCCAGGAAGGCCACAGAGACCCAAGAAACGGCCATCTCAAGCGGTGGCTCCCGCGCCACTAAATCGTATTAGCAGTTAGTACTGCCCCGTAGATTTGGCATTCTTTCGCAACAATTGACTGGCGCAAACGCCGCAATCAAATCGACGCATCCTGCTCGCATCTGGGGTGACCAGATGTGATTATCAAATTTCCCGGCACAAGGATTAATCTGTTGCTGCATGTTTGTTGGTGTGTTGTCAAGATTTCGAAGACTTATTAGCTATATGTTTGTTCTTTTTATTTAATTAATATAAGTTAATTAAGTATTAATGATTAACTAAGTAGGCAGATGTAATAATATTGTAACTTAACATACTATAACTAATAATAAAAAGAACTGGCGAAAACTGAATTTTGTTTTATTAAACGAATCTCAAACCATAATCAGCGTAGGAAAAATGTTTCCCTAACCAAATTTTATTTTGAATAAAATAATTTACGCTATGCATAATGCATTGCAAATTCCAAACGGACGTTGCAAATGTAGCTCGACATCTGGCAACCCCACTCGCATCGCATGATAATATGATTGAGCTGTATCAAATACTTTCTACGTTACTCAATGGACGTCGCTTTATGTGAATGGTTATGTAAAACGATGAGTAACGATGTGCCGGCTTCCGTCACATCCTCAGTTCCGATCTAGTATAATATGTATAGTCTATGGTTCCAATGTTAGGAGAGCACGCGACTAGCTCCGACCAGACACACGTGTAGCCCCAGGATGTGACTTATCACATGTGATCGTTCATCTCTTCGATTTACTACGCAGCTATTGGGTACCTACTACAAATGTCGTAATTCTTAAATGGTGGTTTGATTTATGTCCTCAGCTGGATGCTGGATGGAAGCAAGGATTGAACAGAGAAAGCGAAATATAACTATTTTGATTAACTTTCTTTCGATCCGATAATCTCTGAATCTTATATAAAACGTAAACTCGAATCGAACGAAATGAAAAAGGAACTCTTCGAAGTTCTAGTTAAAGTTGATGACAAAACGATACAAAATAAAAAAAATGTATTTCCGGATGCATTTCATATTATGGTACCATGCTATGATGATATTTCTTTAAATGTTAGATTACATTGAAATCTTTATTTATTATTTATTTATTTAAATACTTTATTATACTGCCAGCAAAAAATTACAAAAAGAAAACTAATACTAAAAGAAGACACAGCACAGATGGCGGCCTTATCACTAAGTGATTTTAGTGACTTTATTGATATAATAAATAATATTATATCGATTATAGTAAAATATTTTAGATTAATATATTTTAAATTACGCCTCACGTAATAATATTATAATATACAGATTAATGAAGTAGGTAATTAATCTTTACTTCGGATTATGTTTATCGGGATACTGATAAAATGGTATATTACGTGATTCCTACGTCATAAAATATGTTATTGTTTGTAATTTTATTGCAAATATTAGATAATAGGTAGTAGATATTTTTTGGTATTGGAAATATGCAGGATATCTCAGAGTTTCTTCAACATCTATGAACTACCCATCCATATAAAATTAAACAAATAAATTGAAGCAAATCATTTCTTTTTTTAATAACTTAATCGCAAAACTACAAATAATGCAAATAATTTAAATTTATTACAAATCTATACAAAAATAAATATTATTATCTAATGTAATGATAAAGTTAAAAATTACATGACTTCTTTCTCAAACTCAATAAAATTTTCAATATTTGCCGCTCTTTTCATGTTATGTTTTTCAGTGCTATCTGTAGAAGCAATAGATGGCGCTCGACTCGGGTTGCGAAGGACTGGCTTTTGGAGTTGGAAAAAGTTTAAGGACGCTTTCAATTCTTTCATAAAAACTTCTTTGTGAGACACCTTAAATAGAAAAAAAGTTTTTTTTAGTAGCTACAAAAATACAAGTTACCTACTAACTTATTTAATTTACCTACTACATTATTATAAGTTTGAAGGAAAGGAATCGCTTAATTTTTTTTAAATTATTGTTATGCACAAATTTTAATTATTCAAAATGTATTTAAATTATATAATTCAATAATCACAAGATAATTAATAAATAGGTATATTAATAATTATGTTTTATATTTTAAGCTGGCAATTATTTGTTTCTATAAAAGAAAAATAAAGTAAAAAAAAAAACTATAATTAATTAATTAATTGGCGGCAAAAGTTTAGAGTTGTGAAATAAAAATATTGTTAGTTGTTGCTAAAGAGATAGTGAACATGGTTGTGTAAAATATTAAAAGTAGCTGAGTAAGTGTTTCGCGTTTTTTTTAAATAATTATATTAAAAGTTACCTGTTCCCGGACGACAATATTGCGCACTTCATTCATGAACTCTGCAGCAGTTATAAGGAGACTTAACACCAAACCGATTATAAGAATTATAAAAGCGCCGATCAAATTTTCCATCTCAAGGTCTCCTTCAACATCACTTTCATCTGTGGTTCCCTTAAATTAAAAAAAAAGTAAGGATATTTTATTGTGATTAACTATTTTTGAAATAAAAAAGCGAAGATTTGATTATTTTAACTTTTTACAGTTATTATTAGATATCAACTTATTATTTTTAATTAATTTATTGGCTTTGGCTTGTAAAACATAAAATTGTAGTAGATTTAATTTTGAAATTGGATGAGTCGAAAGTAGGTACTTACTTCACACTCTTTTGCTCCGTATTTTTCATCCCACCATTTACTTTTAATTTGATCAAGCGTTGTATGTTCTTTCAATTCCAGGATTGCTTGGTTTATATGAGTTCGGAATGGTGAATCTGAAATACATAAGTATATGAATTTAGCTATGTCAGTATAGAATATATAAACACAATGAAAGGAAAATAATTGATATCATGATAGATATGATTTAGAAGCGTGTTGAATTCACCAAGAGAATAATCATTGAAGTTAAAGGTAATGATTATCTTTTGTTTTATAATACTTAAATATTTAAATTTTATGTGAGATTTACAAAATTATAAGTAAAGTTAATATTACAAACTGAAACTTAATTATTCAATTAAAATCTGCGGAAAAATAAGAGACATTATTCTCAATGTAAATTAATTTAAATGTATATAAAAGGATCAGATAACTACTGCCTAGACTTTTGCAAGTTCTATTCATTGAATTGAAAGGATCCTTACTCGCCGGCATAGCTATCCCGTAATCTTTAGAATCCAATTCACCACCAACTTTCTTCAGTTCACAGTTTCTTTTTAACTTGTATTCAATTGTACTTGATTCCATGAATAAAGCGTATTTGCTCTTTCCGTTGAGTACTCGCTTTTCGCCCTCGTCGTTACTCTTTACCAAAACAACGGGATTAGCGATCATGTTATCATATAATCGCCGATAAGCTTTATATTTCGAGCTCTGGAAAATAAGATATTTTTAGCCGTCGTTTCCAAAACGATTAAATTTTATCAATTCCCAAATCTATTTAATAATGACGTATTTTTTTGTAAAGAAGAATCATTTCACTGTCTTTTTTAACTTTCGCTTATCTTCTTCTATATATACAGGGTTACAGGAAAAGTCGATGTAGATCCGTTAAGGGCATGTAGTACACATCATTTCTGAATGATTTCACTATGTAACCTCCCATCCTAAACTTAACCGTTTTCGAGATATTCGAGTTTTAATTTTTTTTATGAAAATGCCCAATTTTTCGGCTATTCAATTGAATATTTTGAATTTTTTTGACTCTTATGATTATTTTTTTGGTTTTTTACATGAAGAATGAGATGCTTAATTACCTCAATGACTAAAATTGCACGTAAGTTAACTAAATAGGTCATAGTAGACGATCGAAACTTAAGAAAATAAGTACAAATTATAAAAATATATTTTTCTTTTCTGGATATCTCAAAAAATTATTATGGCACTTGCTCTGCAGATGTGCTTAAAAACATCTACATTTTATCAGCTATCCAACGAGGTATAACAACCTATGGTTGTATTTAAACTCATAGAAAAAACACAGTTGAAAAGGTTCAGGTAGTAGGTCTAACGGGTCCCTCGGCTATTGTCCTTCAAGTAAATCCGGTGCGTGTGAGCGAGAAAACTTACGATTTATGCAGATGAGAGTGAGAAAAATAATGTGCAAAAACAAGTTTGGGGATACAACATGCCCATTGTTTTGTATTTGGTCGTTTGTTTGCTTGCCATCCATTTTAGTCTGCTCATGCGATTCGTCCATGGTAGATGCGAATTATTGTGCTTTCGGATTCCCACACGACTTATGTGTGTGACTTAGGTGACCTACTAATGATCTCCCATTACAATTACTGCGGGACATGTGGTTTCAACATGATGGCTGCTCTGCTCATTTCAGAAGAAGCGTTAGGGAATGGTTGGACACGTAACTATCCTAACAAATGGATTGGACGAGCTTGGCCTTTACCCTGGCCACCCAGATGTCCCGACCTGACCCCCATTGATTTTTATGTATGGGGGCACATGAAGAGCCTCGTTTACAGTGAGCCCAACCCCATATCGTTAGTGGAAGTTCTCAAAGAAAGGATGCTGCTTGTGTGCTGTTGAAATGCTGCTAACGACATAAGAAGAACATTAACCACATGGTGTAGTGAAAAGTGGACTACGTGAAGGAATGAGAAAATGTGTGCGAAATAAAGGTGGACACGTAGAACATGAGCTATAAAATTTTATTCAAAAACATTAGGTGAATAAATGTTATTTTGAACTGATTTATTGTTTCATTTAGCTTACTACAATCACCGACGATCTGTACGCCAACTATGAGTTGAGCGTGAGTGACTTTGTATGCCAACTAGCGTTAACAACGCACCGATTACGTTATTTTCCAAACAATAGCCAGTAACTAGTCACTTACGCTCAAGTAATAGTTGGCGTACGGTCATTATTTGTACGATCGACGATGTGAACAAAAAAAATGCTATAAAACTGAATGATCTCCTAGGTCAGGATAGCGGGATATCGATGGATGCATGAAGGTTGTACCTAGCCGAGGGAGGCCTATGTTCAATAGTGGAAGCCAGTAGGCTGAAATGATGATGCTGAACTTAAGTCAAATTATTAAGATTAAATAAGGGCTATTTATTCTGACTGCCATGTAGCCTTAGAAACTAAGTTTCACCTTTGAGGTTAATAAATACCCTAGAGTGTTATACCTCGTTGGATAGCTGATAAAATGTAGATGTTTTTAAGCATATCTGCAGAGCAAGTGCCATAATAATTTTTTGAGATATCCAGAAAAGAAAAATATATTTTTATAATTTGTACTTATTTTCTTAAGTTTCGATCGTCTACTATGACCTATTTAGTTAACTTACGTGCAATTTTAGTCATTGAGGTAATTAAGCATCTCATTCTTCATGTAAAAAACCAAAAAATAATCATAAGAGTCAAAAAAATTCAAAATATTCAATTGAATAGCCGAAAAATTGGGCATTTTCATAAAAAAAATTAAAACTCGAATATCTCGAAAACGGTTAAGTTTAGGATGGGAGGTTACATAGTGAAATCATTCAGAAATGATGTGTACTACATGCCCTTAACGGATCTACATCGACTTTACCTGTAACCCTGTATAAAAATCAATGCCACTTTTCGTTGTAATTCCATAACTCGAGAACGGCTGAACCGATTTCGATAATTCTTTTTTTATTATATTCCTTGAAGTACGAGGATGGTTCTTATGTAGAGAAAACGTTAATATGTACCACGGGCGAAGCCGGGGCGGACCGCTAGTATTCTATATGTACCTATGTCACAAATGATTTCAGTCAAGATTTTCATTTGAATAATTCCCAAACTTTCGCACGTCTTCCGGCTGTTAACTTCGGGCGAGGCTTAAGGAGTGTTAGAAAACTTTTGTTAGAAACAAACTACTAACTTTAAAAAAGTCCAGAGTGGATCCTCCGTGAATCGCTCCGTACAACACTTTAGTTTGTTTGGCCAAATCTTCGACGCTGTTTATTGGTTCGTACTCTAGGGCTGATGTCATGGACGCAGAGAGCTGGGCAATGTATGTCTGGCATATGATTACAGCGAAAAACCACCACATTGCACATACCCATCGTGAACCAATTGCTCTAGAATAACCATCAAACATGAGTTTCTAATTTTTCGGTAAACCATTAATAGGTTAATTTATATCGAATAAACACGTATTTTCTATTAGCACATGCATTTTCATATCATAATTCATAGCATTGTTAATTTCAAAGATTATAGATAGAAGATTTAATGTTATTTTATTTATGCCTAAATCCACGTGGGATGCCGTTATCAATTTAACATAGGAAAACAGCGTGTTATTTTCCTTAATTAGAGATAACAATACCCGTTTGTAGTAAACAATCGATTAATTATTATTATTAAATCATACTATCACTTAAAACTCAACTATTACTTATTAGAATTATTATCATTCGATTGAAGTAGTTTTTAGATTGGGAAAAGAAATAAAGAAAAATAATTATACTTAGGTAAAATGTCACATCCTTGCGTCATAATGGAGCCCATGGTCAACCAAGTGCAGTTTTTAAAATTCCATATATTTTCCAGTTCTTCAGGATCTTTATCACATGGTTGGGGGTTTTCCCAATCAGCTGGCGATATCCTGATAACATGAACTATGTGTTGATTTGTACAATGTAATTAAAATACCTCAAATATATCGATCATAATCAATCAAACACTGAAATCACCTTGAACAAACGAATAGGACAATAGAAACTACGCAATACGCTGTTGCTATGTGCATCCACACGTCGAAAGTATATGGGTTAAGAAATGAGAACCATCCCGGAGGCACTTTTCTTTCCTTTGTGTACAAAATACTAATACCCAGTGTCATAAATGGTACCGAAAAATCGACGACTTTCTTTCTTTCTTCCGTAATTGTTAAGTCGCAAACAGCTAAGTCTGCTTTCTGTAAATAAAAATGATGATGAATATTTTCGAAAAGCCCATTGAAAACCAAAAGCGGAGTCATAACTAATACGTATAAATTGCATTGTTTATGCCGTTAATACAATTTGGAATCTTAATTAAATGTCGGTTTCTGAGTGGAACTTCACCAAAATACCGTGGCAATTTGGGAACTTCGATCATTCATAGCGTTGGAAATTCAATGACTATTATTAACATTTCAAATGATTTTAATACAAATGCCATTTTGAAGACGATTCTTGTTAGGGTTGTTTGAAATAATTGACTATGATGCAGAATGAGTCTATTGAATAGCATTTTCGTTTATTTCATTTTATGTGAAATTTATATGGATTACAACAGGACTATAAATGTATAATCATTGTAAAGTATTAGTGACATCTCATTTAATAATATTATGATATTGATGAGTTAACCAGAATTAAGTTAACTTTCCATATATTACCTTGTCCAGTAAGTCCCCAATCAAACCATTCCATTTCTTTTTCTCTGGATCATATTTTCCATAATCCTTATCTTGTTCGTGTAAAAATGAATACGTGTAATTAAATTTATGCTTCCTCAAAATATCAAATATATGTTTAACTAAATCAACAGAGAACCCTTCGTAATTTTCGTCAGCATCTTCTTCGACGCACGTTTTATTATCCTCTGGGCATTTGATCTTATCCGCAAAGTATGGTTTTGCTTTACGCGATATAATCTGTAAAGATTCAAAATAGAATAAGAGACGCCTTTAATATCGAGTCGAGATTCCATAGTACAAGCTTTCCTTGGAGCCAAGATGGCATTGTACTTGTATTTAACTTTATTGTACTACGCTGCATTTCATACCAAATTTTTGTCATAATTTTTTTACGTTTAAACAAATGTACTTACGATAAAATGTTTACTGGTTTGTTGTGCACTTTTAATTTCAGTGCTTGGTCGATTTTCTATTATAGTTCCTTTATCCGTTGAATTCCAAGTGCCAACTGTTTGTCTCGTCGATACATGAATCTCGTTTACGTACAATGTGTAATTATATCTGCGACCGTATTTATCAAACTGAATATTCCCTGTTACGCCAACACTGGGATTCTGAAATGAAATGAAACATTATTAAATGTCTCTTCTAATTAATGAGAATAGGAAAGTAGCAGAACAATTTTTTTATTTGGAATACCAATGTTTTTGATTTTTTAAGAAAAGTGGTACAAAATTTGTAAATATCCGGTCGTTTTTTACTCCATTTTCGAAAGGTATAAATACTTAATTAAAACGGGTTTTGTTTTAAGAAAGCTTTCATATAAAAAGGATTCAATTTGTTATCTTTTTGTAACGGCATCCTAGATAAATACAAAGTAAAAGCGAAAAAGAATTACCTTTAATATTTCAGCTTGGAGTAATGCCCCGAACGGCCAAGGGTCGGCGTCTTTTTTACACAAATCTTCATCTGGTTTTGTAATATCTTCCACTTCGCCTACTTTTTGCAATGCCTGGAGGACATGATTCGCTATATCGTTCATAACGAGAGCTTCGATCTACAAACAATTTTTTACTTATTTCACAATCTTTTATCGTCAATTTCTTTTCTTGATTGAATCAAAACATAACCTTACAATATTGCATAGTTATAGGAATGCCTTTGAAAATTACAAGTTTTATTAACTAGTACCAATTTTTTATTATGCTTGTATCAAATCATAAATTGTAAAAGTTGTGCGGAATTCGCATGTCTATTGAAATTCGAATACAAACAAACCTCTAGATTGGTGACAGGTGGGGAGTCAAGTTGGACCTTATCAGTAGTCCACCTCCCAACACGTGTAGCTAAGAAGTGTTGTGCATCTTCTAATTTATCGAAATCTGTGATACTGAGCCACGTAATGTTTGAGTGAAAAGGTGTAAGGTCTTTTGCTATCATTCCCGCGTCCATTGTAGTCAGAATGTAGTGCTAGTGTATAAAATTATATTAAGTAAACATAGTGCGATAAAACTTATTAAAATTAAGGAACTTTTCTTATCAAGTTGCCTTAAAGCTTATCTGACTTAAAAAACCAGATTAGTTTTATAATATGAATAAGATTTCAAAATAAATATACACACCATTAACAATATGCAAATACCTGGTAATGATTGACCATATTAACTCCTTGGGCTTCATTTAAATATTTCAAAACGCGGTCAATGTGACAGTCTAATATTATGCGGAATTCTTTGTATCGTTTTAATTCTTTGAATATCTAAAAATAAAGAAAATGCTTTTACATGACAAGACGAGACATGGTAGATGTATTAAATTAATAATATAGAACATCTCGTTATTACTATGATGAAACGACATACGTTTAATTGTTTACTTATTAACAATTTGTGATGCTACACAGTTATATTACACACCCGACTACGAAATATTGGTTTTGGTTTTGTAATTAAACATTGTGCTAACCTTAAAATTGTCGGTATTAGGGTCCAACCTACGCACTGTAACAGGGGTTTGGTCCGTGTATTCAGCTAGAATTTTCTGTATTCTTAATAAACCTGAAAAACGGAGTATAACGATGTTATCTCACAGATAAACTGTATGATATAAGTTGCTATATGTATAGACTGTAGAATATTATTTACCAAAATCGTCTTCATACAGTACAGCGAAGTTTTCCCATCTATAATATTTCAGTAAGGCCGCATAAGCGTACGATATATCTTCCGCAGTAGGATAGAAGTTAATAGAAATGTTTCTATAAACTGGACTCTCATCAGCAGTTTCTTCATCAACTTCATTGTCATCTTCTTCATCGGTATTTTCGATTTCCTCTTCTAGATATGGATCCATCGGTTGCCACGTCGCTTGGAGATGTGGAATATTTGCTTTTGCGCATTGGTCCCTAATAGCGCCATCAAAGATTGGTGTTTGCGGACCAAATATAGCGATCGGCTGCATCATTTTGTTTGAACAAACTATAAAATGAAACGTCTTAATGTACGATATTATTTAATATGAAAAAGTGCAAAATGAATCGATAATATAGACTTTATTTTAACAGAACGATATAAAACGTGGTATATTTAAGGTAAATGTATAAAATTTCTTACGGTTTCTCCACACTGAATAACTATCCGATCTCTTGGGTCGAAGTATTACGGGTTCGAGACGCCAATCGTTTATTTCTGAAATTGTCCATTATTATTAAGGAAGCAAGTATTAACTTATAAATGAAGAGAAGAGATTATATAGGTGGTCATAAACAAGAGACATCTGCGTCAGTTGTAACTGTGGTTGTTACGTATCCTTGAGGCGTAAATTATGCTTGAAACTTTTAAATGTTATTTTCACATAATCGGTATTATTAACATTTATGAGGTTTCGGAAAACAAATTATATAGTTATTTCTTAACAATTAAAATATATTTTCTCCGCCTTTTGTATGAATAAGTTAAATTTTTACGTACTCTTGTCTGGATCATCGGATGCTGAATCTGATGCCCGGAGATGATTGTGTCGCATGCTTTCATTGAAGGCTAAACGTTGTGTTAAAGCATGCTTTTCAAATATGCCTCCTATAAAAGTATATAAGATATGAGAATAAAACATAAAATAAAATTTTAAACATTACTTCTAACTTAAAAAAAATTACATCGTTTGACTTACCAATTTGATAAGATATTACACTCGTTTCTATAACCATAAGCTGCGAAGCGCATTGATGTATCAAACAAAATATCCACAATAACCACATTGTTCACAGAATTTTAAAACTACTCTAAATTATTGAAAAATATACGGCAGCATTATTTGTTTACTTTGTGTTAAACAACGATGTATAAAGCAAAATATTTACTAAGTGCTTTCAGTGTAAATAAGCTGTCGTTAATTATGACGAGCTTGTCGAAAGCAAAAGCGGTACGTTTTGCTGAGAAATTCTCTATTAACTGTTTTAGTTAACTATTTGTATTAAAGGAAATTCCTAGAGTCTGATGTCTCGAAACGTGACTGGTCCACAATGATGACGAAAATCGTCGCATGCAGCGTTTAAACGACGTGACCTAAAATGATTTTCCAAAAATACATCAGACGGTGTGGAGGCGGCTGCCGAGTCGCAAGCCCGTCTAAACACTATTGACATTAGGATTATTTACCTTTCATTACAAAATGAAAGCAATTTTATTGCTATTTTTGATAAATTACTCGATAACAGATGCAGCAGTGAGCACACGTTATCCAATAGGTACGTTTGCAATAGTATTGCTTCAATCGTTCGAACGCTAACTTTGTTTATTTTTCAGGCGGCTTATTTAATAAACAAACTTTGCCAACATCGGCTCAGGCTTTTGAGAATATTGTGAATTCAGGCACTACGAGGTCGTATCATGGGCGGGCTATGTACTTGCAAGTCGTCGACAGCTATTCCACGGCTTTAGAACGTAAGTTTTTATTTTGATTAGTATTTATAATATTATGAAATGCAAAGTAGTTTACTTTGTTAGTTAATCCTGACTTTAAACTGCTTTTGTAACATCTCTTTGTTGTATTTTTTATATTGAACTTTATTAAAAATATGCAAATAGTGTTTGTTTTTATAAGTGGATTACTGAACCAGAGACCAACAGATATAGCGTAGGATTTGAAAATTCATCAAAAATAATAATTCTGTGGTATGTATAATCCCAACCTAAGTACATAAAATAAATAATATTAAGCTTAATGTTAAGGCTTATGTCTATAAAAATTAAAAAATCTATCCTAGGCTTTTACTGCGTACACCAGACGAAATGAAGCTGAGTCATTAGATATAAAAGCTTATAAAATCTAAGAGCCTATTTCTCTGTCTCAAACAGTTTTTGGTTAGTTACTAACTTGTTATTAGTCTTCTTAAATAACACTACTAATATTCATATACCAATAACCTATAGGCCTTATCATATTTATTTTACTACTAGTATATGAACAAGAAATTTTGCTCGTTTGTTTTCTTTCTTTCACTTTGCAACCACATAACAGAGCAGCGGAGAGATTTAGTGATACGATATTTGTGTATGTAGTTATGAGGCTAAAAAGTAACAGGCTTCTGCGGTGAATCATCTCATTGCCATGGGGATTTTCTTTAACTACCCGCAATGACCGTAAATAAAAGAGATTCCAGAAAGTCAGGTTTTAATATAAACCAAAATGTTTCCAGTGTGCCCATACACGTCAGATAACAAAGGCATCGTGGCCCTCATCGACCCTCGGCCGACGAACGGTATCTGTGACACGACTTGCTTGCTCTGCAACAGACTCAATGTACGTTATGATCCTTATAAATGCAAATACGATCACGGACTAGATTGCAGCTTTTAGAGTGAACACGCTGCAAAATGCCTTTTGAACGTCTTGTGTTTGTCATGTAAATACGGTGTGAGATTTCTTTTTGTTAGATTTATGTATGTGTTCGCTGTTTTGTTGTATTACGCTTTTTGCATGAATAGCAACCTTCAATATGCTAGGCATTAAAGAATGAATATGATTTAGTATAATTTAAATCGTGTAAATGTAATATTGTTTGTTACATAAATGATAAAAACATAGTGAGTTAAAAAATAAAGCTATATTTTCTACTCGTACTATTGAGCAGTATTTTCTATCATATTTCTGCGACATGCAAGTATTGAAAATATGTTCAATTTCCAGAGTACATTTATTTATTCAAAATATCTTTTCATTTTATGATAATTATTTTCCATCCTAAAATAGAACAATCACGTATAATGAGATCCTTCATTACTTGAAACATTCGACTGAATCGAACGCCTATTTTTAAGATTTAACGAGCTCTCGCACGTGTCATTAAAATAAAAATATTTTCAGATATCACATTTAGCTCTAAGTTGGGAACCTCCAGATACGTTATATGAAAATTCATATACATTAATGTACCACCCGCCGCCGGAACTTATATCAAAAGCGTATGCCACGCTAATTAAAAAGTTGCAATGGGATAAATTTACATTTTTCTACGAAGACGACGGGAGTAAGTCATGAAAATTTTGCATGCATAATACTCATATGTAATTTTTCTTTATTTTAATTATACTGGTGAATATTTAACGAGTAGAAAAAAAAAATGTGAAAATGAAGTCCAAAATAACGTTGATTTGATATCCTACATATAAAACATTATAGGTTTCATCCGTTTACAAGAAGTGATAAACACATGGCCGTACAAAAATGATCCAATTCTATACAGAAAACTGGACCCGGAAGGGGACAATAGGGAGATATTTAAAAATGTCTTCAAGGTGGAGCACATGAGCTATCACGTAATGGATTGCGCCGTGGAAAATGTTCGGAAATATATGGAGGAGATTATTCAAGTTGAAAATTCCACGCAATATCAAGTACGTTTTTTATTGGATAAATGTTCTTTGGTCCACGGAACACCGGTGTTGTGTTTGATTGATGAATATTTTATTAAAATCTCTTATTTACCTTTAATGGTAGATATAGGTACGAAGTATGTTATTGTACATAAAAGCGAATGGATTTTCCTTCCCGTTTGCTTTCCACGCTCTGTGCACATTTTTAATGTTTTGTTAGTAGTTACCTTCGGAAGGGGCGGGAAGCTTTTGTTCTTTGTAATGATGACGCTACGATAATGGTATAACGTCTGCGAGTCTATTTGTTTGTTATTCTTTTGTTATGTTTGATCTAATTTGAGAATCTCACACATTCCTCACTGGTTATTACTGTAAAAAAATACACTTTGGATGCATACTTGTTACTTATCCATTATTACTCTAAATACTATTTGATATCGTATCGTCGTAGTAATAAACGATTTAACTTACAACAACATTAAAGTAGTTTTAACTTTTAGTTTAATTAAACATCAACATTTTCATTTTTATAAATGTGTGTGTTTTAGAGTTTTATATTGACAAATCTGGACGCATATACAGTTAATTTGGAAGATGTGCCAGATCTCATGGCGAATGTAACTACAATGCATTTAACAACACCCAATGATATTAAATGGAAAGATATGGATATGAATACTGCTAATTGTTCTATTCGGGTAAGTTTTATATTACTGGTTATGCTTAGACATCTTATAAGCATATTTATCAAAAAAAGTTTTGTTAAGAATCTGTGGTTTTAATTGAAATAAAAATGTTAAGTATTTGATTTTAATGACAATGGGTACATAAAGAGATTGGCGAATTCACACAAATTGTTTAATTTTATTTAGTTTGAAATAGGATTTTAATTATTTTTCATTAAAATATTTTCTAAATAACAAAATAACATCATAACACATCAAAGTAATGAAGGTCCTTAATTTTAACTTCCTCACATTGTGAAAATTAAAAATTATTTCGGGCATGCTAAATGCCATATTACATTTTGCGCGTATATTTCGCATTATACGTAGCGTAAGTATTTATATATACGAGAAACTTTACCTCCACGTCTGTAAATGTCAGTTTTACGGCAGCATTTAAACTGACATTATAACTCGAGGTACGCTGAAAACTTGAAAGTTGCATTTGTTATGTGATTTTAATATACTTCAATTAATTTTTTGTTTTTTTACCGACATTTTTACTTATGTTACAATTGTAGATGTTATGTAAATGTGGATAATTATTGTAATTGAACTTATGTATATATATTTTCTACTGCAATTGTATTAGCTGTAACTTTTCATTTCAACTGACTTAAGAGGCCTACACCACCGAAACTAGCGCCACCGAACATTTTATTTTTTTACTCCTTAACCAGATCAAATTTAAAAAATCTAGCTCTGTACTTTGCTAGTATATTACTTGTAGTATTTTTGGTATTACTTTTCACTATTCTAACTGTTCATTATTCTAGAGAACTTTTGATTACCGCCAAAAGTGGCCACTTTTGGCGGTAATCAAAAGTTCTCCTAATTTACCGAATGCAAAATAATGAAAAGTAATACCAAATATACTACAAGTAATATACTAGCAAAGTACCGAGCTAGATTTTTTAAATTTGATCTGGTTTAGGAGTAAAAAAATAAAATGTTGGGGGGGCGCTAGTTTCGGTGGTGTAGTCGCCTTAAAAAATATTACAAGGCTCTCAAATTCACTGTATTTTTTATATGTTACCTAAAAAACTTAGTGCAGTCAGCACTGATTTTGCCTTCCGCCTTCCGGTTGGTCCTATTGGTTGGTTGGTCCTTCAAATCTAGTTCTGCCAGTCAGTTAAGTTTTTTGTATATTATGTTATTCAATAGATGAGAAATACTTGTAGTTGGAAACCGCGTTAGCAGCAGACGCTCTAAGTCATTTAGATAAAGCGATACGTAGCATGCAACTAGAGAGCGAAGACTACCCGCGGCGGTACGGTCAAGTGGGCGATCCGCCGCCATTATGTTTTATGAACAATAACGCGGATTACGAGGCGAACGCTTGGCCGAGCGGAAACGCGTTACGCGAAGCTTTGACTAAGGTAGGAAGATGTTTGTTTTGTTTTCTGTCTGTGTGTATGTGTGAATATATACCGATCTGTGCGGAGCAGTCTAAAGTCTAAGTCTACTATAAGCCTAAGTAATTTCTATTTAGATTATACCTACTACAGATATTTTATGTAAATTTTATAAGTAAAAAAGTGTGAATACTACTACTATATTATAATATACGCCAAATTGAGATGGCACGATTCAACTATCTCGAATGAAAAAGAAGTAAGTAATTGCATTATGTTAATTTTTTGAAGAATTATTCAACAAAAATAACAGAAATAACACAAAATAATATTAAACTGAATAAAGTAAAATAATATTAAACTATACACTTGTGTCCACAGCTTCGGGTGCATTTAATCTTATCATGGTATAACTTTTACCATTTAGTTTCCATCACTAATTTCAGTCCTTTCAAGTTTTCGTCTAACGACTAAAGTAATGTATGTCCCTCTCTAATGTTCAATCTATATTCTTATATTGATATACCTAAACCTTGTAGTTCAGGCCGTCAGGCGTACACTATACGTACATTTTTTCGAGTGCATTTTGTATTTTGTTAACGTTCATTTCAAGCACTTTCCATTACTATTTTCATTGTAATTCTATTTACTTATAACGACTCGAGTTCACTTTAACGATAAATTGAAAAATGCAAACATAAAAATGAATGGCGCGATTTACATAATGGAGAATCTGTTTTCAGACTTCAGCGAAAGGTTTTACGGGGAACATTGAATTCGATGAGAACGGCAAAAGAACTAACTTCGTCCTGCATTATTCCAAATTCAGTAACGAGAGTCAGTTCATTTACGTAGGCTATTGGGATTCTAAGACAGACATTATTACAGATGAAAAGGACGTCACGGATCGATCGGCGGCGAGAACCTCCAAGTCTGTTATACGGGTGAATATTTATTATGTATTCAAATATTCGTTATGTATATTTAGGAAAAGATTTCTTGTGACTTTTAAGATAAATCATATATATAACTTAATCATGTGACAGACGAAATTGCGAAAAGTATCATAAACTGAATTTATTAACATTGATATCGTATTTTTTTTTTCATAAGGTTGGCTCATGGTTTATACTAGTTGTGATACCGACAGATCACAGGTTTAATTCCTAGCAAAGAATAAACTAATAGCAAGGCACGGAACACTTTTCTCTTTCTTCTTGAAAATTAAACTATACTATGTATTCAAAAGGTTCCAAAATCTATAACAATATACTACTGTACATAGCAAAAATACGTTGACACAATATATGCCTCAAAATATAAATGCATTCCGTAGTTTCCGTATAGTGAGAAAATGCGATAATCCTAATCTATATCACATTAGCTAACATTGAATATTAATAAACGCACTTTCAGACATGTCAGATGTATTTAATTTTCCGTAAATCTACACCATATGGTGACCCTGTCGGGATGAAATACGTCTTGCGCGTTTGGCGGTGTGTTCATATCATACAATATTAGACTAATTAAATATGTACCACAAATATTTGGTATTATGAGAATTATATATGTATATTGTATCTTCTAATATATAAAAATCAATGCCACTTTTCGTTGTAATTCCATAACTCGAGAACGGCTGAACCGATTTCGATAATTCTTTTTTTATTATATTCCTTGAAGTACGAGGATGGTTCTTATGTAGAGAAAACGTAAACATGTACCACGGGCGAAGCCGGGGCGGACCGCTAGTAATTTATAAATCTGATGGACACGACTGTGAAATATTAGTTTTATTGTGTTGTTGTGTTGTGTTGAGCATTTCGTAGCTTTAGGTAGGATGTAGAATGTTACGGAAATATCTGATTTATGTAAATATTTGTTTTATTTAAATGTGATAGTATTTTGTTGCTTTTAGTTTGACTCATACTTAGATCGTATAATATATAGAAATTGAAACATTTTTACTGATTTGAATCGAATTGAATATAAGTATTAAGTAAGTTATTGTGCACAATGAGTATAAATATAAATATTATTCAACACTATTAACTCCCAAGCACAGTGAAGTGGAATTGAGATTAAAACTTAAATATAGTTTTCTCCTTATAAAAAGTGCTCAAGCTTCGAACTAACAAACTAGTTTTGTTCATTGTTCATTTAGAAGTCAGAACTAAGTTAACAACGAGAGAAAATAAAATATATTATTCGAAAGATATTTATTCCGTTTTGTTGCTTTTTGTAATTTGCAAGTATTTTTATTATTAATTGAAGTAAGTACTATGTTTTATTATTTAAAAACACGTTTAGAAGGTATGTCAGACGAACCTCTAGATAAATTTTATGGGTATCGTAGGCCGAAATTGATTTTAAGGCGAGTCCCGTCAGCGAAGCGGAGTAAAATTGGTTTGCAAGATCAAATTTTTCATGTATTTACAATTATATGACGCTTTTAGAAAAAATAATCAATACACTTCATGATATTGCCTAAAAATTGCTAATTTTTTACACAACCACGTATTTTGCTCGATCATATTAAATTATAAAAATAGGCTAAAATAAAAATCGATAACGAAATTTCTGATTTTACAAATAATTTTTATATAAGGATATGTATTTTGATGTACTGCAGAAAACGTGCTAAGTTTTGGTTTTCAACTGAAGCCCTGTAATTATAAAATACATAATATTATATCTCAGAACTTAACGTTGCCAAGCGTTTTCTTGACAAGCCGACGCTAGGAGCGACTCGCTCAAACGGCGCGATGAAATACCTCGCCTTAAAAATTAAGTATTAAGACATTTATCAACTTTTGAAACGAAACAACATAATAGTGATAATATAGAGATAAGGTGTTTTAAGAAAAAAATCTTTTTTCCTTAGGTTGTATCAAAAAAAGGCAAACCCTACTTTGATATAGACACCTCTAACGGCACAACTGTATATCGTGGATATGCAGTTGACCTCATAGATGCTATATTCAATTTTATACGGACGGAACATCATCAGGACTTCAAGTATGAGTTCTATCGAGTCGCTGAAGATAAGTATGGGAATCAGGTGGATGGGATCAAGAAGTGGGATGGCATTGTTGGGGACTTGCTTGAACATGTAAGTAATTTTTAAAATTTCTGTATCTTACTTATTATACCTATATAGTAGTAAGTTAAATGTAAGATATTGGTCATTTAAACTTTACCTCAGGCTTTATTAAGTATCAATGACGATAATTCTAAAACAACAATAATAATGTATCTAAATCTAAGTAATGTAGTGTTTAAATGAAAAAATCAAGGTATAATTTTGTTTTATCTCAATTCGCTCTAGCTGTAAAAAAAACAGTTTCTTCAAAATCCAATAACATAAATACAATAATATAATACAACCATCACAAATTACACAGCCAAATGATCCGTTAAATAAATCCCATAAAAATATGTGTATTTTAAATGCAGTCATGTAAATATAGGTAATAGATTTTTTGTTCTGAACACGTATAAACATTTACCATGCACGCATCATTAACTGGATTAAATTCTATTCGGAGCAGGGAATTGCAAACTCCGTTATTTTGATCTAACAAGTGGTATGAGCTTTCAGTTAAATTAAATTGAATCTTTATTTTAGCAGCAATATATTGTAATTAGCTGACCTCATAATGGGTTTTTAATTTAACATTGCTAGTGCTTATTTTATTATTTGGTTAACTTTATAATATGTAGGAAATCATTATAAACAAAATGTTAATAAAATTATATAATGTGATAAAATAGGTACTTTTAAAAATTACGAACGTTAAAAATTACGAAAGATAAAAATAGCAAAGACGAGCAAAGATAATCCGTTTTCCTTCGTAACATATTTGTTAACATCGTGTAATATTCAAGAATTTCCTATTGTAGAAATCGCTTTTGCCTTTGTTCAATCGCACAATGCTATCGTTATTTTATGCTTTTATTCGCTACATCTTATTAACTCAAATGTTATTATCTATCATGAACAAAGAAATAATTAAATTTCGATCGAAATACAAGCATGTAATGCGCAGAAATAATATTTTATTAAACAATCATCTCTGAATACAGCACGAAACTCTAGTAAATGTTTCTGGTAAACCTTTGAAAAATCGAATCAATGTTTAGAGAAAATTAATATCAGTGTTGTGCTTAAAAAAAGCATGCAAATCTCAGTCGACTTATGACCGTTTGTTCTAACCAGACAATGAACAATGACAATATGAATGACGCAGTCAAAGAAAAACCCGCATAGTTCCCGTTCCCGTGGGATTTCCGGGATTGCGTCATTTTCCCGGGATAAAAAGTAGCCTATGTCCTTTCTTGGGTATCAAAATATCTCCATACCAAATTTCATGCAAATTGGTTCAGTAGTTAAGGCGTGATTGATTACAGACAGACAGACAGAGTTACTTTCGCATTTATAATATTAGTATGGATTAAATCGCTTTACCTCTATGTTTGTAAGTTTAATATCGACTCCTTTAGATTCAATTCAAACTTATCACGGATCACTTACAATACAATAATGTCATGATTTATATTATATCCTAATAAATTCTCTTAAATTTTCTGTTAAAGCGTGTTTTTTATTTATTTAATTAAGTTCCAACCGCCAATACTGTAACATTACAAACAGCGTTCTATTACAGAACGCTGAGCTAGCGGTATGCGATTTCACGATAACGTCCGAGCGTCTCGCAGCTGTTGATTTCTCGACTCCTTTCATGTCGTTGGGAATCAGCATGTTGTTCAAAGAACCAGACCCAGAGATACCAGATATGTTCTCCTTTTTGAGCCCCTTGTCTTTAGATGTGTGGCTGTATTTGGGAACCACGTATATTATAGTTTCTTTTGTTCTGCTGCTGTGTGCACGGTGAGTAAATTAATTTTAATTTCATACATTAAAATATTACCTGGTTTTTATTCGCATCTTGTGATATTCGAATGAAACATGTTGATAACTTTTCCGAAGAATAAGATCTTATATTTTTGAAAACAAAGAGACTAGGTACTATTACACTGTATATCATCTTTGTAAACCTAGAAAAATATTAAAAAATTTTCATTTATTTTTGTTATTGTAAACCTTTGTAAACTAACTGATTTTAATCTGGTATGTTTGACAAACTCAGTCTCATCGCCAACATGCAACTAACGGAAAACTTTATTAATAACGAAAATTGAAAATACTGGCAATACTGGTAACATTCGGATTGTATGATTTAATAAAATCCTGGAATATTATATTCATACAGCGAGAAAAAGCAATTACATAAAATCTATATGTCGTAATATACAGAACCAAAGCTGCCAGTGATTAGTCTTTAATGGTTTGCTTTAAAAATATGTTTATTTTTAATTTGAAAAGTTCATTTTACACAGAACGTTATTAATTCCATTTATTTGAATTTTATTTGTAGGTATGTATTATTACTTATGGTTCGCAATTTCATGGGTTGAAAATAAATATCTGCGACTTTGCAATTATTCCTTGAACCATTATCGTAGAAGTTCTTAAACTTAGTGATTGAATTTCTCTATTTTGTACGTTTTTCTTCATAGCTTTTCTAGTCGTTCTAGTTTTTCTAGTCACTTTCTTACAAGACGTTTGACATTTTGTTAACAATGTCTCTGCCAGTATTTGTATCAAGTTAACAATGTGTGTAAGTAATTAGTGTCTGTGCTTTAGTATGAGCCAAGGCGATTGGGTGAACCCTCACCCGTGCAATCAGAACCCGGAGAACCTGCAGAATATATGGAGCCTGTACAATTGTATGTGGTTGACCATGGGCTCGATTATGACGCAGGGCTGTGATATATTGCCTAGGTAAGGTATCGTTTTAATTAATTTGATAATATCTGATTTGTGTAATAATTAAGTCTTTAATTTTTAGATAGTTATGCAATTGCTTTTAAAATGAGTTCCTTCTCTGTTTCATTTTAACTTGCCTGTATTTTGTTTGTGATATTTACATTTTTATTGCATCAGCGTATAATAAGATCACCTTTATAATAAATGGAGATTTAATTTAACCATACGCAGATGTTAAATTAATTATTAATCAGAGCCGCCAAGGTATAAAAAATACAACGCAAGAAATGGAAATTGGTATTCTTTCATTTTTTGCGGTAATTGCTTCTTAATTATTTATGGAGATATAATAATTGGATATTTTTAAACATAACAATTATAAGCCTGTAAAACGGTATTTAATTTAAGTAATTAATTACTGTATTTTACATTCCTCAAGCAATTATATCACGTGATAGTTTGGAAAGTAGCAATTAATCTTAAGAATATATAGTCCGGTTTTACAGCTTTTGATTATGATCGGGTAAGCTTATGTATCATTTGACCAATAATGTATGAAAATAATTAAAAACAGTTAAATAGGCTTTCACGGTCTTTGTCATCAAGATCATTGCCTCTATAATAGTCTTTATAAATACTAGCTTTCCCCGCGTTTTCAAATAAAACCCGCATAGTTCCCGTTCCCGTGGGATTTCCAGAAAAAAACTTATCCTGTGTTAATCCAAGTTACGTGTGCTAAATTGCATTGTAATCGGTTCAGTAGTTTTTGCGTGAAAGAGTAACAAACATACACACAAACGTCCATCCTCACAAACTTTCGCATTTATAATATTAGTAGGATTAGTAGGATAGGATAGGATGATATTGTAGTAAAACAACTTTACGTTAGTTATTTTCCACACAGAGCGGCTGGTTCTCGTTGGGTGACGGGAATGTGGTGGTTTTTCGCTCTCATCGTTACAGCATCCTACACAGCCAACATGTCGACTTTCCTGCGAAACAACAGACGAAGCACAGAAATAACCGACATAAAGGATCTCTCTGAACAAAATAAAATCGCTTACGGAGCTGTAACTAACGCCTCCACTTATAAGTTCTTTGAAGTAAGTTTATTGTATTGTAGGCGTAATGATATAACGTTTTTTCTATTGTTACTGATGTATTTTATTTGTGTACTAGCTGCGTCCCGCGGTTTCCCCCCGTAATTGTAATTCTAATATTCCTAAAATATCAGAATAAATAGTAGCTTTAGTTACTCCTTTGAGTCCTTATATAGCCGATGTACGGCTATCTGCCAGTGACAGTACCATTAAAATCAGTTAAGCCGTTCAGGAGATCAGTTGGAACTAACAGATAGACTAAACAGACAGCAAAACCGTAAAAATTAAGTTATATAACAAACAGACATACCAATTTTACTATTGGTACCTAGTTGTAGATTTTATGTATAGTGTTTAATATTTACGGTGTGTGATTGCGTTTCAATAAGTGTAAGGGTGAGTGAACGTATCCATTACTTAACTATTTCCCATCCTGATATTTGAGTCCCAAAACCCTTTTGGGATATCAATACATACATACTACACATCTTATGTTATTAACTGATGCGTTTAATATCTAGATAAAAAGGTGCCCAAAAGAAATATCTATTATTTTCACTAGCTTCCGCCCGCGACTCCGTCCGCGCAGAAAAATTAAGAAAAATTAAGATTTTTTTATACGTATTTTTCCGGGATAAAAAGTATCCTATTTTATGCCCAGGATAATAAGGTATAATTATACCAAGTTTCATCGAAATCGAACCGTTAGTTTTTACGTGATGCCTTCACATACAGACAGACAGACAGAAAGACAGACAAAAATTTTTTTAATCACATATTTGGGTTTGGTATCGATCCAGTAACACCCCCTGCTATTTATTTTTTCAATATTTTTAATGTACAGAATTGACCCTTCTACAGATTTATTTTGTACTACTTTAATCAGCAGCTAAAAGTTCTGATGAAGATCTGATTCAAGGCATTTATTAATTAAGAGTGTATTATGTGTTAAAATGTTATAACTAAACTACTACTAAATATAACTTGTTCGTGTAAAAGCTGTGATAAATTGAAATAGAGCGATGTTTTACTAACGTTTAGTTAGCTGGTTTAAACAGTAGCAAGGCCATTGTGAAAGATAAATTCAACTAAGTTGAGCAACTGTGTGCTGCGGTTTGATAACCTTAATGAGTTTGTACTCAGTTTCACGATACTGTCCAAAGTGTAGACTATTCTTTATGTACACCTTTGTCCTTTTAGTTCTATTTAGTTTTTAATCTATACCTAAATACCTATAAAGGTGAAGAGATTTTTGTTTGTCGGATTTGAAAAATACTTTCGGTTTAAGATAGGTAGCCCATTTATCGAGGAATAAAGCCTTTTTATATAAATTGGCTCTCCAATATCATGACGCTAAGACTAATAGGAGCAATGCGTATGTTAAAACCGCGGGGTACAGTTAGTTCTAAATGTGTAACAATATTTTAATCTCTTTTCATGTACGTGTTAATACGACTTAACTATATTCTACATATATTGTCTTCTCGTACCTATTCTAAAGTATTCCTTCGTGTTTCGTGATGTTACATAATAATATGAGATGTTGTTGTTTCTGTATTAAAATGAAAATTTGCTGAATGTATGTTTCATTGTAGCACGTGTAATGGAACGCAGGTGAGAGTGTTAGTGAAACCGTGATATACTTACCACTTTTCGGTTATTTTTTGTTATTATGCTGTCTCCAATCCAAGTAAAATGTTTACGTTTTTGATTGTATTTCCACTTAGTTAATTGGACTTTAGAGTGATTTGTGAAATTTATGGAAGAGGGTTTGCGAATAAAATAACTGTATTGATTTCATTTATGTCAAAGATATAGAATTTGTAGTAACGTATCTTTAATTTAATCTTAAACGAAACAACGAGAAATTAATTGCTTATTAGAAGACAAACAAGACCTAGTATCATAGCGTAATTGTCATTGGAGATAATCTAGCTCAGAGGTCGTGGAATAATTAAAACGAAATTATCTACGCTCCTCATAATTGTTTTCAAGACAAGAAATATTACTTAAACAATATTTTTTCAACAAAATAAACAAGATTAAAACTCAAACTTGAGTGCTCCATCTAATCTGAATTGAATTAGAAATGTTTCGTAAGAACTTATAAAATTTTTTGTCAAAGCAATAGGTAATTTTATCAGTAAGCGATGTCGTTTAAGATCCCGATAATATAAGAAAAATAAAAGTAAAAATTACACATTTCTTTCCATATGCTCTATGGAATTTTTTAAAGCGAAAACCATAAAAGTTTCGCAAAGAAGTAATGCAAGTGAGTGCTATGAAAGATTGCCACGATAACCCAAATGACTTTATAGCAGAGGAAACGAGATTGTCCAGACTCCAGACACACTCTGGAGACAATAGCGCGTATCTTTCATGGCTTTGTGTTTCTATTTTGGTATTAGGGTTATGTAAAATTGTGTTAGGTTAAGTAAATACTATTTATTAGTAGTGTTGATTAATTATCAACATGAAGTCGGTGAAAAATATAGATAATTTATATCAAAAGTACATCGCCTATTAATGTTTAAGATATTCTCAATAAATAGATACATTTCGAAATTTATAATAGTTCGAAACTAAATAATATAAAAATGAATGCTTACCATAAAATTTCTCATCTAATAATTATTTTTTTCAGACATCAAATGATACTGTTTACAAAAAGATCTGGTCCAATATGAATGCGGCAAAGCCCACTGTTTTTACGCGAAATAACGAAGAAGGTTTGAACAGAGTATTAAAAAGTAAAGGGAAATATGCATTTTTTATGGAATCCACTGCCATAGAATATTATATGCAAAGATTCTGCGATCTTAAAATGGTCGGAAATAAACTGGATTCGAAGGATTATGGCATCGCTATGCCAAAAAGTAAGTAATAAAACATTTTTGGTTTGAAATTCAGATTATTTGAAAAGCTTTTATTGAAATGGTATTACTAAGTAAAACAAAAATTGATGAAACAGCTTCCATATATTTTTTTTCATTCGATTGGGTAAGTAAATTCCTTTTAAAATATGTATTTTAAATACGTTTTCATTATTTTTTAAAATATGTATAGAAAGCTTATGTTTTAAGACCATGCTATTTCTTATACCTAAGGAATAAGAACGGTTCTTGATGCTATATTTTGCGATCTAGTATTACGCGATAGTTCCAAATTCTTCTGACTCTTGGCAGCAGACAGTTGTTTTTCAGAACAAACTTTCATTTCATCAGAGCAATCTTTCCAAGTATCGACAGTTAGTATTAGTTTGTTCTATGTATTTTGTTAAACGTCTTTAATTTTAGTTTTTATTTGTACCTTTGTTTTAAATAAAATAAAAACACTATTTTATATTTAGTTCAAGTATATTTTCAAAGTGATGACTTTGTTTTTTTTACAAGTCCTTCATAAAATGTTAAACATTTTGTTAAATACATGTTTTACTACTTTTTATTTTATGTAAAAACTGCATAATTGTAGTACGCACCATATTATAGTAATATTACAGTATAAAAATATGAATTTTGAGACTGTGGTAATATCCTTAAGTCCATACGAACTTTCTTCTAAGTTTAACAGGGATTTTTGTTGTTTTTCTTTCATCAAAATTATTGCGTTTATAATGGTTATCTTTAATTAATTTTTAGATTCTCCTTTCAAAAGTTTGATTGACGCCGCAATATTAGGTTTACAAGAGTCGGGTGAGTTGCTGGCGTTGAAGAGAAAATGGTGGGAAGAAGAGGATAATGATGCTCATTGTGAGGTAGGTATTGAAGTTAAAAAGTCTTTTATGTTCTAGAACATTCTAGATCTATTTGGTTAGTGGTCATCGTAGTTGAGTATTAATTTCATAATGAAAATTTCATAAAATATTGAAATTATTGGCAAAACACTGCTAGTTAAGTTCCTTATGTTAAATTTAACTTTATACTACATGTGACAAGCTTAACGAAGTAGATAGGAATTTAGATAAATTTCATCGAAGGTAGTACTTTCTTGTGTTTATTTGACGCGAGTATTATGGATTAAGAAATTAAAGACTTTAATTTCTTCATCGAATATTATAAGCATTTGTATAATGTACATTATCTTTATTCTATAAGGAACTCCATATAAAGTGTTTTACTTATTAAGCTACTGTTCAATAAAATGTCTTTCAACACGTTTAAAGTTTCCTTTATCGCTAATGTCGCTCAACTTAAATACCGATGAAAATTCCTTTCGACATGGTTACTTTATTTCAGCTACGTGTATCGTATAAAATTTGAGAATTAACTTACATTTTTATCGACACACTTTAAGTGTCATCTCATATTATATTAAAACAATTTTATTGTTCCTTATTTTTGTAATAGGATTTTAAAATAACTTGGCATTAGGTGTACAAATCAATATTACTTTTAAACCCTTTTAACTGAGAAGTTTTCA
Source organism: Colias croceus (assembly GCF_905220415.1). NCBI lineage: Eukaryota > Metazoa > Arthropoda > Insecta > Lepidoptera > Pieridae > Colias > Colias croceus. The sequence goes on from NC_059549.1 coordinate 6,203,802, forward strand.
ACAATTTCTTATAGTGCTTTTAGCTTTTAACACTACTAACGTCAACCTTCATACAAAATTATACAAAGAGTCGGCGGTTTTGGGTGTACGTTGATATATCGGTCCGTCAGCTTTGCTTTTCAATTTAGATTTCTAATATAGATTGCTAAATGTTATCCGATTTTAATATGTAAACAGTTTTCCAGTTAGTTTTATGAATATTGAAAGTACGATTCTAAATAATTTGTAGTTTCCATTAGGTTTTAAAGCAGCAATTAATTAAAGTGAATATTTAGTTGTGAAATGAAGTGAATAAACAATAGAAAAATATATTTTTTTTTAAAGTGAAACTTTTATTACATCGTCTCAAACTTTTTGGTCTGTGTAGCGTATAATTAGCAAAATTAATTAGCGTAATTAGCGTACGATACGTACGATAGATATCGTACCAATACGATAATTTTTAGTTAAATGTCTATAGTGTGAAAAAAAGTTTCACTTTTACCGTGGTTTCATAAAACCACACAAGATTTTTTTATTACTCTATGTGACGTCATTATAATTGATAATATTATCTTGTAAATAGAAATACACTTTTTTCTCATTAAAATTAACAGTACAATAAAACCATACACATTTTTATAGGAAAACACAGAATCTGATGAAGATGACGATGGTTCCTTACAAATGAAGAACACGAGTGGTATTTTCTTAGTGCTCGGTGTGGGCGGCGTTATCGGACTTATAGTAGCTGTTATAGACTTTATGTTACACGCACGAAAGATCAGTGTGAAGGAAAGGGTAAGTATTTATTTGTATGCCATGAAATACTTACAATGTATGTGTTTTTGTATTAATAAAATACTGTTAAAATGTCATTGAAATGGGTTTATATTATAATCGGATCAATAAACACAGGTAAAAGCTTCCCGAAAATAGGTAAATCAAATCATGTCTTTTATCCTTGTTGTTTATTAACAAAAATAAATAAAAATAATAGTTAAAAAAAACTAAAAACACGCTTTTTATAGAAAACCGAACTAAAAAATAGTAAATTTTATCAAATTAGTGTATTGTCATCGGTCCTCAATAAATCTACAAAGTTTAAACGAAATCTGGCCGTTTAAAGTGGGTCAAAATCGCGCCCAAAGAAGTCGGTTACAAACATACAAACATACAGGTGAAGCTAATATAAAGCGTGTAAAAAGACGTGTGGTACTCGGGGACCGCCGCGGTAAAGCTATTGCATAGCATGCCTTCAAGCCACACCTCCGTGCCCGTCGGAGTGGGGAGCGTGAGGTTTTTTCGTAACGGAATTTCTCGATTCGATCCCCGCGCTCAAGGTCCGCAATAGAAGCTATGCAATAGCTTAATATATTTTGTCTGGTAAAATTTATTCAAAATGAAATATTTTTAATTCCATACAGAAGTGTTTGGTGAAGGAGCAATAAACAATTTAACATCCGTATAAAGAATTTATTGTATGAATAGGATTAGCTTGAGGCGTTCTTCCTATTTCTTTTCAGAAATATCTCAGATCTAGGTCACGTATTTGCGTAATAAATAATATGCTTCGATCGCCATCTCGATGTTTGTCGGAAATCAGTGATGTGATTTCTCGTTTACCTTCCATTATGTTACAGAATACTTGTATTTTGAGCAGACGAACTAAATCTGATTCATTTCTGTGTTGTGTCGCTTAAAATTTGATTGTTACTATAGCAGTAATTGCGTATTAGCATAGGTACATACTGAAAATGAGTTTTCTCCAATAGAATGTAGGTATAGTAACTCTATCTCCTATTTAATTGGATTTTTGTTTCTCATTTTATTGTACTTTGAAAGGTAATCTGGGGGCACGGTAGTGCCCCCGCCAAGACGAGCCAAGCGAAAACGAAGCGCACGGGCACTACCTACCTTTTCTCGAAGCGCTTCGACGTTTTTTTGAACCCTCATAACTTGGGTTTGGATTATGCTAGATCAACAAAATTTTCGGGATATATTGTCAATAGCGGACTTATTGAACGTATTAAGTTTTAATTACATTAGCTTTTATACTTCAGATTTTATTTATATCTAAAAAACGCTAATTTCGTCACTGACTCACTGATGATCATCAAAATTCTTAAGGTATTTCCTAATGTCCTAGAAAGCTGAAATTTTGTATGTAAGCTAGTATTAGCACACAAACAACAAAAAATTATAAAACTTGTAACTTTCATCCCCCAACCCCTTAAACTAGGGGATGGGAGTTTATATGAGACCTGTAATTTAAAATTAAATTTTGATGACGCTAGAGCTCTAATAATCTAAAACTTGGTTCCCCTAGATATATATACATATATGTAATATGTATAGGTACTCCTTGTTAAAAAATTTAATCGACAAATATTGAGACATATACTTCAGATCAGATCATATAAATATGAATGAATAGAAGTGTTGCGAACGTCTCCTGCCTCTTACGTCCACACAGTAGCTATAGTCTTTTTCACGTAGGATGATTCCTGTGACACTTCGTAGTGTTCCGAATTACGTATTTTATGTTTAAAACGCCAAAATAATTTTAGTGCATATTATTTTTATTTTATGGCGGCATTATTACCAAAAATATAAAAATGAAACATCTTAAGCTTATAAATCAAAAACAGTATTGTTTAGTTTAATATAATGAAAAATAAAATAAAATAACACAAATATATAATACCTACGCAATTCGTGTACATGAAATGGATCGTTGAAAAATCATAGAGTTGGAAAACATATAATCGGCGCCCATCTTGTGATCGTTTGTCAATCGAGTCAATCGTCTGTACGAGTGCGTCAGCTTTCTATACAAGTTGCATTTTTATATTGATATTTTACGTGGTATTCTGTTATTGTTACTAATTGCTATTGTTGACTTTTTTTTTGCTGTTGTTTGCTAAGTTTCCTTAGTTAAATGTTGATTTCATTTCCATATAAAATATTATCGATTATCGGAAACAATTGATATGATTTCAGTAAAGACATCTCTACACGTGTCAAAAATCGATGTGTCACAGAAATCATCTTAGGTGGAAAGGACTATAAAAATAAAAAATAAATGTCCTTGACAAGAGAGTGGGCTATAAAAAAAGGCGTCTCTGATGTGTAAGAAATACACCCCAAAAAAAAGAAGAAAAAAAAAAGTAAAAAAATAAATTTTGTTACAAACAACTTACTTACTTACAAAAAGACATGAAATCCCACCAAAAACATTTTCATGTAAAATGTTGCCAAGACGAGACCATATGACTCGCACTGTCAAAAAGTTATCAGATCTCATGTAGAGCCAAGCTTCTAACACTACACGCCCTAACTCTACAAGGCCTAACTTCACAAACTCTACACCTTAGTCAAAATATGTGGCTTGGCCGTTCGTTACTACAAGAACTATTGTATAACACAAAAGTAATGAACAGTGAATTAATTTTTCACCTTACGCCGATGTGAATGTAGCGAAATGGCCAAGCCACATATTTTGACTAAGGTGTAGAGTTTGTGAAGTTAGGCCTTGTAGAGTTAGGGCGTGTAGTGTTAGAAGCTTGGCTCTACATGAGATCTGATAACTTTTTGACAGTGCGAGTCATATGGTCTCGTCTTGGCAACATTTTACATGAAAATGTTTTTGGTGGGATAAATATTTCCTATTCCTTTTATCCTAAATATTTCCTATTTCCTTTCAAAATACAATCAAATGCCTCTTCAGGAACATCTTATTAAAATTTATTTATAGATGCCAAGTTAAAGTTAATCCTGGAAAGAATGAAAGACAAGATTGATTGAATTTTTCCCTTGGTATAAGATTAGCCACTATAAAATTATTTCTTAATTCACTTTAGTTATAGTTTGGTGTTTCATGAAAAATTTTGGAAAGGTTTTACCGTTAAATCTTTTGTAAAGCGAAATTGCGACTTTTACAACGCGCGTAATTCAAGCAACAAAACACAAGACAATTACTTTAATACAAACAAGCAAGTTTATCAAACGGAGCTTTAAAAGGTCATAATTTAGTGCACTTGTACGTACGTGTAACTTTCCGCAGCTAGGAGCAACTTTGAATAATTAATAAAGTGAGGTAATTAAACAGCCCCACAAAGTTGCAGTACACTCAGAAATTAAAATAATGTACATCTTCTTGGCACATTTCCATTTGGTATGGAGTTTTCGTATCAAAATAATGCCGTGAATATCCTTGATGTAAGACGCTTTTGTTGACTTGTGGACCTTTACCTTTACCAACATACAAGGCACCACAGTAAGGCACTAATTTGACGTTTTCTCGTATGCTTCTGATATTACGCTCTTCGCGAATATGTGAATGTGGGAGTGAACATATTATTTTTATAATAATATTCTCGTTAATGAATGACTTACGCTCTAGGAGAATTTTAATAATAATACTGAAGTTTTCATAGTTTAGAATTAAAAGGCTTACCTACATTGATAATTTCCTTTCTTTAACAAAACAAAATTAGTATTTGATATACATACCTAGGTACTTACTTTTTCCTAAATTGTGTTATAACCCCGAATACACCATCAGACCAATATTTCGTATTTATTATGTTACGAATGAAACGCGACGTGATAGGAAGCGGTGATTTGATTTACCTTCTTTTTGAAAGGTTTTACCCTGTTATTGATCCGATTATGTAAAACCATTTCAATTACAGTTTAAATGAAACACTCTTGTTATTTGACGTTAACGTAATTGAGCATTTGTATACAATGATGTGCAAAATACAAAAGTGGATAATTCTTATACATTTAGATCCTTTACAAAAAATAAATGTGTTTTGATGCTTAAATGCTGCCAATATAACTAATACCAATATATTAAAGTGTGTGTATTTCTACTTTGGGTTGTTACTATTTACTCCTTTCAATATCACGATATGACTTAATTGAGTCTGCAAATTTATTTTACCATTCGTACCTAGCGTGCACTAAAAGCGTGATAATAATTACAAGCGCCCTATTATTTTTTGTAGATAACCTATAAAGAAGCGTTACTAAGCGAGTGGCGAGTATCCCTAAACCCGCGCGAGTTGCACAAGCCAGCCGCTCCACCGCGCTCTGCAGCTCCGTCCACCGCTACGCCGTCTCCGCTACGAGACCGCTCACAGTCACGAGCAGTCTCTGTGCTACGAGCTGCTACGTCGTTCATTAATTTTGATGAAATTTATTGATTGTTGTTGGAAATAAAGATTTCGTGTTGATTGAATTGTTTTACTTGTCCAAGCCGTGCAACTGCGTTATCTACAGCTACGCTGTCCCCGCTACGAGGCAGCTCGCTGTCGTCGGCGGTCATATCATACGATATTATCTACTAAAAAGTCTTTGTTGGTTAATTGTTTTATTTTTGCATACGCAGGCCGCGCTGCTATATTGTTTATTGAATTCGATGAAATTTATTTATTATTGTTGGAAATACTGATTTTATTTTGACCAATTTTATTTAATTTAAAGCCAACTGCGACCCGACGCTACGAGGTTAAAGTGTTAGTTTAGTTTTAGTAACTCACAAAACTGCACAATTAAGCTAACATTGCACAGTTTATTTGATAGTAAATTTCTGAAATCTTTTAAAATATCAGGAAAAAAAAATCATAATTTGGGTAAATATGCTGTTAAAACATTTTCAGAATTCTCGCATTATAAGGGCGAGCACGTTTTGCTGTGTCATCGATTGATACGTTCCATTACGTGTTGACGAAATCGCGATGGCTTGAAATTTGAATTATCTGTGATGATTCTCAAATTGTTTTGTGAAGAAATAATTAAGTAAGTAAAGAAATAATTAAGGCCATGTTATCTGTAAAAAATAATTGTGATTGTTTAGGTTGATGTGTGTGTTATATATTATTTCATTATTAAGATAAATGGATGTTATTAAGGTATTCATAGTAAATTTCGTATTTAAATCTAAGTAAGTAGGTACGTTAAGTAAGTTATGAAATCCTAGACACAGTACCTAAACGGTTATTTTGAAAACCTACGACCTATACGCTCACAGGTAAAGTAATCGTACTTAATTAATAAATTTGACATAAAGAAACTTATAATTTCGTGTTTATTTTAGCATAAAACATGGTAATTCTGAAAGAATACATCAGACTATCAACATATTACGTGATTAATTACTACTGCACTACATATGTTTCGTAAAATATAACAACCAATCACCGGCGAGCGTTTTGTTGGTGTTTCATGTCAATCAGTATTGTGATATAATCTATCACGGAAGACATCAAGTAACACAATGTTTTATCATGTAGCATGATCAACTAGCACATGCAAATTATTGATTACTGTATATTTCCAAAATGACGCATCGTTTTATGGTTATAAGTACTAAAAATACAATATTCCATAGATTATGAATTTGAAATAAAATGTAATGTAGTTTTATATTTAGTTTGTTTTTTGTCCTTTGAATGGAAGATTATGATGATATTTTAATTTTTGTGACGATGTAAATATATGATAATAATGTGATGATAAATTCAGTTCTAATATGTTTGCGAAATAAAATACAAAGAAAACATTATATTCTGACAAGTCTTAAAGTTGTAATAATGAAATTGGGTTTTTATTTTTATTTTACAATACCATAATCGCACATACAACCTGTGCTATTAACAACGCGTGAAGCCTTTCCTTTATTTCTGTAGAGAAATATAATTATAATCCCAAATTAATAACTCAGTAAAATTTCAATCAATATTATGTTTCGACGGCTCGAAAATTCTGCAAGATTGAATCGTTAAATTAATACACGCGTGTTTGTGCTATAATTTATTTAAAAACATCGATGTTGAATAAATCGGCTGCCGAACGTAATACTGAAGAGGCTCTGGATGCAATATCTCCTGATGCGGAAGACGAAGGTCTCGAATGCTGTACAGGTTTTTCAGTCTCCCAAAAACTTAACGCGAATGCCAACTCAGCCCAGAATGCTTCTGCTTGTGTCATCTAAAAAGATACATAGAATTAGACTTACTTTACATTTATACGTGAATGTAAGTATATTTGCGAGATTATCTTAATTTTTTAATTCATTAATCTTAAAAATATATGGCAGACGCATGTCAGAGCAAATGGATTTTTTTAACTTAAAAAATACCACTGTTGTTTTGTCGCATTGTCACAGCAATTAATTATTTATTAAACTTTTTAACTCAGAGAGCAATTTGATGAAATCGATTATGTCAGGTAAGTAACTTAATAAGGACTTTAATTTAAACATATCTGAAAAAGACATCATCCTAAAAAAACTCAGGAACTACAATTCCGATTATGTAAAATGTTTTCTCAGATAGTTTGATCTCCTAAGAATAGCAATTGTCACCACACAAAATGGATAAAGTTTCCCTCACTGCACATGTATGAGTTTAATAAAGTCAAATAAATCGTAAGAAAGAGAAATCTAAATCTCTTTGTGTGTAAAGTTTATTCACACGTGTTACAGATCAACAAATCCTTCCAACAAAATTGTTTGATTTAAAGCTTGTTGCTCGAAATGTCAAGCTTAATAATATGCCAAATATTTAGCTGTGTATATGTTAACGGAAATGTATGTAATCCATCATTGTATACAATTCCTAGGAAATGTATGTAATTCCTAAAATCGCACGGAAATGTATGAAATAAATTATTTTATACTTACACATTATACATTTCGTTGGATAGCTATGCACTATATAGTTTTTTAAACAATATTTTATACATGTCCTAAATACTTTCGGAATTGTACACATTTCACACATTGTACACATTTTGTATACAATATGAATAAAAGATATGTGCTATTCATAAAGTACCTCTTTACGGTCAACATTTGAAGCATACTTGTACGTATGACTTACCTTTTGTTCAATAGCAACGTCCCTGACATGCCAGAGAAATTCGAGAGCCCCCATACCAGCTGCCATGCCGCAGCCTATACCCAGTACTACGAATACACCGCCCACATTGTCTACACCAAGCTCGGCTGCACTAGCACCTTCTTCTGTGGCTTCTTGTTCCTAATACATTTCAATAATGAATAAAATTGTGTTTAGGTTATTCTTAAGGGTAATAGGAAAGCTTCGCTCATGGTAGGTAGATACACGTAGATATATAAAGTGTAAAGTAATACGAAAATAATTTCAACTTGATTGTAAAAATAAATAAATCAAATAGATATTATGGTATAGTTTGACAATTAGAAGATATTATTATGATCTCATATAAAATATACGTTTTAAATCGTAACCATTATATTTGTAATACCGCTATTCAAATAAACAAATGTCCAATATTAAACGAAGGATCCTTCTTTCAAGGATTATAAATAACAAGAAGGCAGTAAATGAGAACACAAAATGGGCTCTTTAATTAAAAACATTTTCTGGATGTACAACGATTTAAGCGATTTAAGATTAGTCTTACATTCAATTCTTTGGAAGCAGATTTTGTGTATTAATTCTTATTTAAAAATAGCTCAATATATTCATTGTAATTAATAACTTAATTTACCAATTCAGTACATATAGTAGATAACGTTAATAGTACAGAACTGTAGAAAATATATAATTTAAAGTCGACTAATTTCCAGCATAACGTTACGTTATTATATAAAATTTTATAAGAGTTTATTTAGAACGAGTACTCACAACACAAGCTTCATCATCCTCTGAAGCCTGCCACCATTTGTTTTTCAATTCCACTAGTCTTCCACTTTCAGCTAATTTTAAAACTGCATTGTCCACGGCCGTTCGATAAAAAGAATCTAAAAAATATATATCGTAAAATTACGTTCAAATGTAAGTAAGTAAATTAATTTGAATGGTTATTGAATTATAGGACAATCTTAGATGAAAAGTATTATGAGCGATTTAAATAATATGCAAATCTTTGTTTGCTTATAAACTCTTACGTACCAAAAGGCATGGCAATTCCATATCCCTTTGAATCTAGCAAGCCACCAACTTGCATTAGATCACAGTGCCTTTCCAGTTGGTACTCTATAGCCGTGGATTCCATGAGGAAGGCGTACGATCTTTTACCCTTTAATACCCTTTCAACTCCTTCGTCATTATTCTTTACGAACACAGATGGCCGGGCCGATTCCATGGCCGCCCACATTCGTTGGTACGTAGATACGTTGGACCTCTGTAATTTAAAATGCGATGGTATACGATTTGCTGAGTCACATAATTAATGTGTCAGAGCATACGGTATTCATATAAGAAAAGAGCTTATTTGTCCATAAAAGGCCGGCAAAGCACCTGTAACACTTCTAGTGTTACAAGTATTTATGGGCGGTGGTGACCACTTAACATCAGGTGGCCCACCTGCCCCTTTGCTTACTCTCATATAAAAAAAATATAAATATAAGATTAAATTTTCAAATTTCAAATTAACCATAAACGTGTGTTTTTAATTTGAATAATTGCCCAGATATGTTTTGATTGTGAGTCCAAAAAACACATATTTACATATATTATGGCATACAACATTACATAGATGATAATTTAAATTACAATTGCTAAATATAACAATAGTAATTATTAAAATAATTAAAGCTATTACTTCTGAGTAGACTAATGAATTGCTTATGTGACATAATGATACTGAAATCCACGTTTCCTTGTCATAACATTTACCTGTTATACTGCGCATTTAACATTATATGATTTTGCATTACAGAGTTTCATACATTCATTTGCGTATAAATTCAATAAGGCACACCTTGAAAAATGACGAGGTTGAACCGCCAACAACGGTTCCGTATTTAATTTTGGTCTGCATAGCCAAGTCTTCAGCGCTCTTAATTGAATCATCCATGGCCGCATTAGTCAGAAAGGCTGCTAAATTGGCTGTATACGACGAGCACATAATTAGAGCGAAAAACCACCACATGCCACAAACCCAACGAGTTGAGTAGCCTCTAAAATTAACGGTAAATTTACACAGTAAGATTACCTAGAAGGTGTTTTGTTTAAGGAAAATTAATGCACTTTAACTGATATTTCTTGTTTGTTATGTAAATAAAGTAAAATAGCAAATATTGGTATTCAAATTTTAAATGATTTCACATGATGTAAGCATTATTTGAAAATGATGAATGACTATAAAATCATAATATTATGTGATATTACTTCGGCAATATATCAGAGCCTTGTGTCATAATCGATCCAACGGTGAGCCAGCAACAATTCTTGATATGCCAAATATTTTCCAATTCCTCTGGTGACTTATCGCATGGATGCGGATTCTCCCAATCATTTGGCGCGAGCCTGCAATTCATTCGAGTATGCTGAGTTTGAACGTCGCTGGAATAACTTAATTTGCGCCAAGAGTTGAGTAATTCCCGATGTTCCATTCAAACGTTTCGCGGAATAATAATTTTATAACTCGATAATGAATGGTGATTGAGCGAATTTATTCTGTATAGAAGCCAATAATTCTAATATTATGTATTGTAACTATCCAAGGTCAAGTTTTTGAATATCAATACAAAATTCATACGAACCTTGCTAAAATATGAAGCATTAAGGAAACCATTAAATAAGCGGCAGCCATGTAGATCCAAACATCTACTGAGAAGGGCTTTAGAAAAGAAAATAGCTCCGGCTCCGGCGGCGTCGGTTTCGAATACAAAATACTGATCCCCAAAGTCATGAAAGGGGTAGTAAAGTCCACCGCCGATCGTCGTTCATAAGTAATAGTTAAATCGCAAATCGCTAAATCAGATTTCTGCAAAAGAACATTAGTGTTATCTATATATTTATAAATTCAATAACAACGTAGCTAATTACGCCACAAAGTGCCCATTACACTGACCCTTTCTAATAAATGTCCAATAAGACCGTCCCACTTCTTGGTATCTTTATTGTAGGATCCATAGCCGTTACCAGGAACGATCTCAATCTCATAATTAAGATGCAATGTCTCTTTTAATATCTCGTGTATAAGGTCCTTCGAGTAGCCCTCGTAGCGGTCATTACCAATGAAAACTTCACCTTCTTTAGGCTTCCTCTCAACCAGATAAGGGGCGCCGATGCGTGAGACGACTCGAAAAGTTTTGTTCTGCCATTTTTCTGTCAAGAGATCGGAATCTTCGTTGGCTGTTCGGACGTAAACAAAACCCAACTCGGCATTCCATTTTGCTATGCTATTAAACCCGCTGTTGGATAGCTCCATTATTTCTACATTAAAGTTAGTTCGTTCTCCTGTTGTGTTTTCTAATAAAAGTTTGCCCGTAATTCCTACGATTGGATTCTGAAATAACAAATACACGTTTATCACTTTGGTTTAACTAGCATATAACTGATACCAATAAAGTTTTCAAATAAATGAAGCCATACGTTTAAAACAGATGTGTAGATCTCGGAATGTATTTAAAAAATAAATTAAACGTGAAATCCTGCATTTCTTTTCGAGAGTTTATTTTTGCAATATCCCTGAAAATATCCCTAAGGACAGTTAAAACCGTCAACACGAGTAGCGTTAACGCGAGAGAAATACGGTGCATAATACAAAGCTGTGGAGTCACATAAACTTGAATTACACCGGAATAATATATTTTTGTTGAACAGAAAGAAATTGCATTGTTCGCTTAAGAGCAATAATACCGTTAATAGATGTTCAGTGAAGTCGGGCCCGGCTTCCCATTGGTTTTCGGAATCGCATTCGATAGGCGTTGGTTCGATTTTAAAGTCCTCTGGAGCGCTCTCCACGGAGTCGGTAATTAGTCGTGCGGCGTCACTGGCCAATGCTGCTTCTACCTATATACGAACGTATGAATATAACTTTTAATAAAAGATAACGTTTTTGTAAGTATATTTTTTTATGAAAATAACTTTGATTTTTATTTATTAGCGGATTAATTATGGATCAACATAGAGAAGTTGTTATTTAGGCATATAAACTAGGTATTACTTAATTAGTTTTATTTATTATTTATTTATTTTACTCTTTAATACAACTAAACAGACTTACATACTAGAACATATAAAATTAAAGCAAGGAATAGTTTAGTGTATTTGGCGGCCTTATCACTTAGTAGTGATCATTTAGTTTTATGTAAAATATTTTTTAAACAAATATACCTATGCAATGCAATAAATTGTAATGTGTGTAACTTTCATAATATAAAAACAATGCATATGAAACTTGAAACTTTGAAATTGAATTGCTTCAAAATGAAAAGTAACAATTAATATAAATTTAACATACGGTAATTTCATGAGTCATTTTTGGAATCCTAACATCCGCAGTACTTCTGGCTTCCCAATCAGCTAGATAGGATCTTGTTCGTGAGTCTGAATGGTCGAATATCCTCAAACACGTAACATTCGATAATCCATAGCGTAATTCCTGAAGATCTAATGTATGAGCGTCTAATGACATTAGCACGTAGCTCTGGAAATACCGTAATTATTAACAAGCATAATTAATTCATAGTATTAGTTTTATCCTTTTCGAGTATTAATAGGTGTAATTTCGAATTGAAACTCAACCAAGCGATCGGTATGTTACATAATTTAAATATGATTAATTGATTAGCATATTTCGGCACTCAAGTAAATAAAAATTTCAAAATTTTACGACCGAAAACAAATTATAGCAAACCGTTTAATCCAATATTGAAATCTACCTTCTTTCCATGATAGATTCTTATAAAATCGACGTACCATATAATCTTCAAAAAACTTGACCTCATGCGCTTGACGCAGATAATCGAGTACTCTATCCGAGGGACAGTCCAAAATCACTCTCGTCTGACCGGTCGCTTTAAGTGACTTCAGCAATTGCCTATTATCCTCACCCGGTTTCAGTCGCTTAACTAACCACTTATGCTCAGGGTCTGCGTGTTTGAGGACTTCCTGTAATCGAATTAGCCCTGGAACAATATTGACATAGATAGTATCGTGACAGAAGCGACTGCTGTTTATATTTGTATATTGTTGCCCAATGTGTATTTTGTGCTGGGTGGTTATACTAAACAATCAATGCTAGCAGGTGGGAATAACTCATATTGCATTGCATCTATTGTCTAAAATAGTATTGGGTGAAACAAATACTGAATAAATTATCGCCCTTTAAATGCACAATCATGATAATTAGCAATTTCCATCCATTGAATATGAAATAAATTTTTTTTTAAGTCATAAGATTTATATATAGCTTTTAAATATCAATTTAAAATAACTTAATATTCAGAAACACATATCGCTACATATTCCAAAGTAGTACACGTTAAGAAAGAAAGACTACTGATGGAAATGGTACATAAATTAATTTTATACATTACATAATTTATTTTTATATAGTTGAATGATCGGAACATCGGGACTGAAATGAAAAAAGAAATTAAAATATTACCTTCATCATCATCATACAACAGTGTATAGGAAGTCCAGTCGTTATCCTTAACGTATAGAGCGACTGCCCTCGACAGTTCCATGGCTTCAGGAAACAGATTAATGCTTGGAGGAGACGGTCGATCTAGACCTCGTAAAGGTGGCGGTCGCCATACTGCCTGTTGAAAATTAATATCATTGAACTCTGTTTTACACAAAATTCCCAATACACATAAAATGCACACACAGGTACCATAATTTTCATGATATTAATTTATGGATTGGGAATTTTTTATTTGAAGATGTGCTTATTATAGAAACGAAATCGAGAGCGTAGGTAATTTTCACTTGTTTCAAACTGTATAACATTAGTTTTTTTGTTAGTTTAATACTGAATATTAATATAAGGAAACATATTATCTAATATTTGGGGACATTGTCAAGGATATTAGTTACGTCTCTTGAACAGTAACCTCACATACCGCAAATTCGTTTGCCAAAATACATATAACACGAATAAAACGAGTTTGGCAACACATACGCTGCATTCTTAAAATTACATTTTTGGTTAGTGTTACTTGGAGAAAATTATACTTTTTTATTACTTTTACAGGCAAGTATTTTAAGGACTTAACGCCTTTTATTTAATTTAGGTAAAGTGTCTAGGCTTGTTTGGTTTTCTATTTAATCCTCCTTAAAAATTGCTTTAATTATTAAAACCTATAGAATTTGCAAATTTTCTAGTTCAATGCCTAGAATTTCCATTCACCACAGATTATCATAATTATGCCAATGCTCAGAATATATAACAACTATTGAAAGTTTCGAGAGCTCACTTGGATATGTGGGATTCCGGCAGCTCGACAATGGGCTTCGACAGCATCTGCGGAGTTCGAGTCAGTGGGCCCAAAGATTGCTATAACTCCACTGGCTAGAAGTTCACACGCTGCAAGGTGATATGAATCTTAGTTAGATAAGAATAAAGTACAAAATAGTGTAAACGCTGAGTTTAATGTAGATAAGGGTTTGGTGTGGAATATTGATATCGTCGACGTGCTTGTCTGTGATATAAGATGTAAGTTTTACAGGTTTTAAAATTTGTTCAATGTTTTTAAAATTGGGATGTGATTTTCAATATCTATTTATGTCTTTGATTACTTTTTACATAGGTAGTCAATTAAAGAATTATATCAGCACATTGAGCATACAATAATATACATTGAGCATACAATAAATATAACATGCATGAATAAAACAATTTCCAAACATGGACCTTTAAATAAAGCTTTTATAGTTCTATTATATTATTTTCATTCCACTGTTGTATATTTTGTAATACAAATAATTAAAAAATATATCTTTATAAAAAGTTCTTGCAGTTAACAGTCAATAAAACTGAGAAGGAACTTTCCTCTTACCCGCTTTCGACGCCGCAAAGCTATCGCCATGGGGTGCGTACTTAATGTTCATCACGAAGTTATATTTCTGACTCTCCATAGAGGCGCGGGCTAGAGCCGACGCGAATGCTACTTCAGTCACCGTGTTTGGGGGCAATATCACTCCTGCATTGGACAGTATTTATATTGGAGACTTTCTTTAAGGTCATGCTTATTAGTGTAAAAGTATATGTAGTCGTAGATAAATTATTTGGAATATTTTGTCCTTTTTTTTTTTTTTTTTTTTAGTGGGGAAATCTTGCATAGATACCCACGGCCTCCGGGGAAGAGGCCGTGGGTTATGTCGGATTCCTACCGACCAAAACCCCACTGTGTTCCGTCAAGCCACATCAGCGACAGGGCCACGGGTATGTGTAGAATTCATCCGTGACCCCATCAGCGGCAGCCCGTCGCCGGGCCCAAACAAGCTAAGAGCCTGCCAGCTCTACCCTCATGGAGTGGCGTGAGCGGAACACGTCTCACGCCGCCTCATCCCACCGGACAATGGACTAAATCCCCGTTCCATTGCCCGGCTCCCATCGTCAAGGAGGCTGGTTGCGGCTGCGTAAATCGGCCGCAGCGCGACGACGACGCCCAATAGGACGTCGGCGCCGGATCGGGTCCGCTTGAGGATCCCTCTCGCGAACCCGCTCCGCCTCCTCTTTCCGCGAGATCACGTCCTCAGAGAACGTGATCACTGCGCGCCAGGATCTGTCGCTACCCACCATTGCGCGAACAATGGAGGGCAGAGAGAGATCCGACCCAACGACCGCGACCAAGCGAGCACGAGGCTCGGCCCACGCGGGGCACACGGCAAGAGTATGATCTGCCGTGTCCTCCGGGCAGGCGCACCAGTGGCAAGCCATGCTGGGCTCCCTCCTCGCGACTTTACACAGATACCGCCCGAAGCAACCGTGCCCGGACAGCACCTGCGTAAGGCGGAAGGTTATTGCCCCATGCCGCCTGTCGCACCACTCCTGCAGCACCGGTCGAATCGCTGCGACCGTCCGCTCTCCAGCGCTAGGCTCTTCGAGCCGGCGTTCCCACTCTCGGGACCGCCGTTCGGCAGCCTCGGCCCTCCACTGCTCAACCTCCTCATAGGGTGGGTTGATCCCAAGCGACTTGGACGCCGAGACGCGGCGATACACGTCCGCAAGCATCTCGGCATCCAGTTCCCACGGGGGCGTCCCGGCCATCACGCACGCTGCCTCAAATGACACCGTGCGGTACGCCCTCACTACCCTAAGTGCCATGACCCGTTGCGGTCTCCGCAGGAATGGTCTACTACGGGCGCTTAGGGCATCTGCCCAGATGGGGGCCCCATAGAGGGCCATGGAGCGGATTACGCCTGTATACAACCGGCGACACCCGCCCCTAGCACCCCTGAGGTTCGGGAGCAAACTTCCCAGTGCCCCAGCCACCCCTACAAGTCGGGGGGCGAGGCGACGGAAGTGCTCCACGAACTTCCATCTGCTGTCTAGCACAATGCCAAGGTACCGCATTGTGGATCCGACCTTGATGGGAACCCCGCTCACCCGGATCTCCGATCCAGCGCTGTGCAGCCTTCGACGGCCGGGAAAGAAGATAGCCTCCGACTTCTCCAGCGCCACCTCGAGACCTAGCTGCCGAATGCGACATACCACATCCGCCACCCCCGCAGCAGCCAGGAGAGCTGCTTCGCTGTACGAGGCACCGCGCGCTGTCACCAGGGTATCGTCCGCGTAACAGGTTACGCCGATACCTGGGAGATTTGCGGCGCGCAGGACCCAGTCGTATCCAATGTTCCACAGGAGCGGTCCGAGGACTGAACCCTGTGGAACACCGCACGACACCTCCCTCTCGCTCCATCCATCTCGAGTAGGGTACGCCACAGCCCTGTCCGAAAGATATGATCGCAATAGGCGCATCATATATTCCGGAACGCGGTGAAAGTGGAGAGCGTCTACAATCTTGTCCCATGGCAGGGTGTTGAAGGCATTGGCGATGTCCAAAGACACCGCCAGAACAACCTCACCGTCCTCAGTTGCACTCTCCACTGTCGCCCTCACACGCGATATGGCATCGAGCGTGGACCTACCTCGGCGAAAGCCAAATTGATTGTTGCTGAGGTCCGGGCCTATTCCCTCTAAATGGTTGACGAGGCGAGCTGCGAAAACGCGCTCAAAAAGCTTGCTCACCTCGTCAAGCAGTACAATTGGCCTGTAGGCAGTGGGCGAGTTCTGCGGGCGCCCATCCTTCCTCAGCAGGACCAAGTTCCCCGTCTTCCACCTGCGGGGAAATTGGCCCCGCCGAAGGCAGGCTGAAAATAGCTGCTCTACTCGGGGTCCCAGAGCCTCCATCGCCAGCACCCAGGCTCGACCAGGGATTCCGTCTGGGCCTGGGGCGGTGTTCTTCTGCTTGAGCCGCCCCACCGCTGTCTCCACTTCGTCGCGGGTGACATCCGGAACAGATGTACCTGCGGAGTCTTCCTGTTCATCAGACGTCGCCGCCGTTGTAAAGGCATCTCTACCCCTTTCTGGGAACAGGGTTACTACAATCTGTTCCAGTAAGCGAGGCTCGAGGGACTGAGACAGGGGAGGGGCCCACGGGCGAAGCTTCTGCCTTACCCGCTTGTACGGCCGACCCCACGGTTCTCGGTTCAGGCCCTCAAGCATCTCGTCCCAGGCCCGGTCCTTGGCGCTACTGATTGCCTCCTGCAGAGCGGTCACGCACTCCCTATAAGCAGCGTACAGTCGCGTTTCCTCTTCCTCATCGCGCCATCTCCGGCGCCGGTGTCTAGTGTACGCCCGCCTCGCAGCCACACAGGAGGTGCGCAGCTGGGCGATTTCGACAGACCACCAGTACATCCTGCGTCTGCGCGGAGTTGAGCGGGCTCTGGGCATAGATGCATCGCAAACCTGCACCATGGCGTTTGCCAGCCATGCTGCTTCTTCCTCGACCGAACCGTCCCGGGGCGTAGGTATCCACGACTGCACTATGGCAGCCTCGATCAGAAGATCCCTGTCGAGGCTCCGAAGTGCCCAGCGCGGACGCCTTTCAGTCGGGGGAGACCAACTGGAGGCCATCGAGGGCGCAGAGATACTGAAGCGAATATACCGATGGTCCGACAGCGTCTCCACATCGGTAACGACCCTCCAATCCTCGATTCGCCGTGCAAGGGGGGGGCTGGCAAACGTGACGTCAACGATGGATCCACCCCTTTGCCTAACACAAGTTAGTTCAGACCCACGATTAAGAACTGAGAGATCGGCTGCAACTGCCCAGTCCTGTAATACCGCTCCCCGCGCATTCCTCACCGAAGACCCCCATGCCATTGACTTGGCATTGAAATCTCCGGCCAGGAGTATAGGCTGGGGACGGGCGAGTTCAATCAGTTCCCCCAGCTCTGCCAGAAACTGCTCGAACTCGTCCAGTCCGCGGTTGGGAGAGAAGTATACTCCAACCACTGTGTACCCTCTGATCGATGCCGAGACGCAACCTCGCCGCCGGGCAACTCGATCCATGACAGCACCCCCCTGCGCCACCAACGTCACCAAGCCATCCACGTCCCCCGCCCAGTTATCCCGGGGAGGTACCGAGTATGGCTCAGCTACGACCGCCACATCTATCATCCACTCCGCCAGACCCTGGAGTAACAGGTCCTGAGCTCTGGCGCAGTGGTTGATGTTGGCTTGAAGAAAGCGGAGAGCCATCACTACGTCTCCATTCCTTCTACCACCACGGGCGCCTCAGATGGCGCAGGGCTTGAACGCGATGCGACTACCGGGCCATCGCGCCTCTGGCCTCCTCTCTTCCGCTTCGGGGCTTTGCAGGCCGGGCCCCCGAGCCGGTGTCCCGCGGGCAGTTTTGCATCGGCGCAAAGAACACAATGAGCAGCTGCCGTGCACCCTGCAGCCTTGTGCCCATTTTCGCCACATCGGTAACAGACATTGCTTCGGTCTGTGGGCGACGAGCACATGACCCTAACGTGTCCCACCTCCAGGCACCGGAAGCAGCGTTGCGGCTTCACTGCACCGAGCGAGACCCCCGCGGAGATCCATCCAACAAGGATGCGCCCAACCTGCGCCACCTTTTTTGCAGCAGCAACTGGGCAGCTCACCCACGCCGTGGTGGAACCTCTCGATCCCACGCGCAGACCACTACACTTAACCTGGTCCGCGGGGCACTCACCCACCCGGGAGACCGCAGCTGCAACTTCCTCGGCAGCCACCGAATCATCCAGACCAGTGACCCGCACCTCCGCGCACTTTACTGGTCTGGATACCTTTATGGTATCCTCGTCCCACACCTCACGTAGCCTACTAGCAAGGGCGTCCGCCTCCTTCGCACTTGTAGTGCCCGGAATTTCCAAAATTCGGGCCCCAGTCGCGGCACGCTTAAAGCGTAGGGCGCTGACACCGATCTCCGTGAGGTCGATCTTTTGCCGGGACCCAGCCATTACAGAGGCGTACGTGACCCCGCGCGCCTCCGCACCCGGCTGCAGGGTTATGACTACAGCCGAGGACGAGGGAGAGCGGAGTTTAGGAGCCCTTTTTCCTACTTTAGCCTCCGCCTTGCTTTTCTTCCTCTTCTTCTTCCTCTCCACTAGAGTCCACCCTTGCTTAGGCGGTTGCTGCTGGGGAGCGGATGACGTAGACGGGGCAACCCTTTCGGGACGCCGCTCCGCCTTCTTTCCTTCTTTTCCTGGATTGGCCTTTGGGGCCAGACCGGTACCCACAGGCTGTGCAACAGCCCGCGTTTCGCCCTGGTCTTTATTCACAGCCTTGGCCCTCTTAGAAGCCTTTGAAGGCGGGAGTTGAGGGAAGTCCTCGGTTAGCACTTGGCTAACCGCCATCCCCCCAGTCCTATCATCCGCCGCCAGTGGCGGCCTCACGCGCCTTTCTGGAGGTAGGCGTTCCTCCAGCACATCCAGTCGGGCGTTAACCATTTCTCCAACCTGCCGCATGATGTTCGCGGTCAGTTCAGAGTCCGCCTGCTGCGCGCGCTGCGCATGTTGTGCGCCCCCAAGCGCGGCTTTCATCTCCGCCATCTCCTTGCGGAGGGCTGCAATCTCCCCACGCAGCCGAGTGTTGTCGGCCTGGAGCCGCCGTGTGTCTTCGGTGGCGGTGCGCTGCACAAGTAGTGCTACCGCCTCTTGGATCGCCTCCGACGCATCCTTTAGGGTCCGTTTCGACGTCCCCTTCAGGTTTGAGGATTTAGCCTCTATGACCGCAAGATTCTCCTCAATGCGGCGCCGTAGGGCTGCGGTTGATTCGTTGACGTCGGTTCGCCCGCCGCCGGCTTCTGCGTCCGCGACCTGAGAGCTTCTCGAGACCTGGGTCTCTCGCTCAGTCTCAAACTCGGGCTTGCCGCCTACAAGCTCAAGGGCTTTCCTTGCGGCAACCATTTCCGCCAGAGTCTTCCTTGCAGAGGCCGTAGGTGTGCGCGATGTCGACGAGCGTCCCTTGCCCCTCTTGGCACTCTTCTTGGCCGTGCGCGTTCGTCCCTCTGTGGAGGAGCCCGAGCAGCTCGCTCCAGAAGACCGCTTGCGTTTCGCCCACAATCGGTCCTCCTCGTAAGACTGGACCGTCATGAGGCTGTCTACAGACGTTGCCGCAGACATTCCACTAGGTCCAGCTTTCCTCCCCCTTGTTCTCATACGCTCCATTTGAGCGCGCGTCCCTATCCCAATATCCGTATCACTTTGCAAATCGTTGTTTTCCTTTGTCCGTTTGCCGGAGTCGTCGGTCGGTCCAGTGACTTTTGGCGCCGAGGAGGCCTGGGAACCCACCTCCTCAGTGTCTTTGCGTAAGTTTTTGCCCCCCCCAGAATACGTGGGGCAGCCTGAGTTGGACTCAGGGAGGGATTCTCCACTTTTGGTGGTACCCTCCTGGGGTAGTTTATTTTTAAAACTTACCTCCATCATCTCCTCCTCTTTCCTCTAGTTTGCAGTACGCCTGCCGGGTTAAACCCGCCAGCCGCTACCTAGGGCTGGGCCCTTTCGGCTCCACAACGGCCTCATCGGCCCCAACCCCAGTACTAGGTGATGCTGCGCACATACCATCACCTAGGAGTATTATTTAGCAGCCCTCCGGCCTCCTCGCTGGTTTTGGTCCGCGCCGGCTGAGCAGCCGGTACCCCCCATATCTGGGGGGCCTGCCCCTATCCGCCACCTGGGGACGCGCCCGATGGGAGACCAGAAACTCCACACGGGTGGAATATTTTGTCCTAAGAACTCTACATTGATAGCTCCAATACATCAATTCAAGACTATATTAACGGTAAGATAATATATTGCTAGTACCAAAGTTTCATTTTATGTTATGGTATCTACATGTATGACAAGAACTGAACAACACAACACTTACCAATATTTATAGTTTTTTTACGCAACATAAAATGTCGAAACGCTCCTTCGGTGTTGCTGCATAATGCCAGAAGTCCTAAAACTATGAGATGAAATTCTGCAAGAGAAAAGTTCGCGAGTTAACATTTACGACCTAAGCAAATAGGGGCCGCCGAAACTATTCTAGGTAAATAGCTGGTGGAGTTAAAAGTATAAAAAGATACTTGCCCTGCATTTTTATGATAATATTTTCCGAATGAACGTAGAAATGGAACAAGGAGATCCCGCTGGCATCTGTCGCATTACGGCTTTATTGTAATCGTGCTTGCCTTGAGAATTGCAACCATAGCTGTCCTAGCTTGCAACGTTTGCGCTTTGGGTTATAAACTGGGAGATTTATTAATTAAAAACACAATGTTCTCGATAATGTGCGGGTGATTAGAGAGCGCAGATGTAGACTGGGTCAGTGGAGCCGGTCGATGCGATCTTGGCCAGAAGTGCAGCCAAACAGTCTTGCTTTGACACGTGTTACGTCGTAGTTACTACGATGATACATTGCGTGTTCGAACGGCACGCATTAACCACATATTTCGTAGAAACTATAAAGTGTACCGATAACCAACGGAATCGAAAAGTAAATAATTATGTAATAAAATCAAGCAATTATAACGAGTTGGTAGGAGAAATAGTCTTATACTTTGCTTCACTAGGTACCTACCGTCTAATATAGTAATAAGATATATTTCTAGAATAATATACAGACTAAAAAAAATATTTATGTTCCTTTTATGATTGCGTGCAATAACATACATGGATGTGGAATTCTACTTCAATAACAGAAACTATATTTTTATAGCTTTTATAACTCAGACCCAACTTTATACATTCTGAGTATCAGAATAAATCTTTGAAACACTAGTTTCATAAAAGCTGATATAGAAACCAAACGTAAACTGTATTTGATAGAGTTATGAAAAAATCAGCTCAATCAGGAATTGAAGATTTATCCATTTAAATCCACGAGTAAAAGTTATATATAGTATCCCAAGTTTCCGTTTATTATGAAGAATTGATAAACAACTAAATTTAGTTCTAACACTAACAAACGCATAATATATGATGCAATACGCAAACCTTTATAAAATATAATTTTATATAAGCTGTAAATACAGTTACACATACACTCTATTTATTCTTACGTAAAGGTTTGGAAAAGCAATTACCGTTAAACAACAGTACCTACATGTAAATTGGACGTCCCTTAGTCCCGCAGTGGCAGTACACGAAATATTTCTGTTCTATTTCACTAATCGATTTTCTACAACGACCCATATTGTTCGTTTAGATAGCGTTATAATATTATTTCTTAGAGAACTAATATTATAACGCTATCTAAACGAACTATTTTCTTAGTTCTTAGAGAACTATTTTATTGAGACAAAATATCCAAAGAGATAGAAATATTAGGTAATAGAAGAGTTAGTGGATATATAACTCAATTTTTAAGACATAATAAATAAAGCATTATAAAAACAGAAATTCCTGCTTGAATCATTTTATCATAACCCACATACATTTTGCATATCATATAATTTAGAATAGATATGCAATGGGAATATGAAAGCAATTTCCGATTCAATACAACATTTTCATTTTATAATGCTCATCTTATAAAGAAAATGTGGGGTATTTGAAACTGTGTCAGGAAAGCAGGGATTTAAAGTATTTTTCAGCCTAGCAATATTTTTCATTGCTATTAAAATTTTGAACTAAATAGCAATTTGCATGTGTGCAACTCGCACACATACGCATAACAGGTGATGCGATACGTCACGGCCATTCAAACATTTGGCCGAACTCCAGATTACTATTTATATTATTATTTCATTTACTATTTTTATTGTTAGCATGCACTTCGTGCATAATCTTTGAAGCATTTTATTGTCATTAGTCTTTTAAATCAATGCTCTTAAAAATACGTATATATTATCTACTGATATTTGTTGGAGTCAATTTGGGAAGTGGGCTCGGCCCGAGGCTGGGACCTCATAATATTATTACATACAGGTAGTTACACTGTACATGCTTTCCGCAGAGCTAGTCTGTGGATAAGTAGATATTTTCTATTCAAGATTTGTTGTTTTATCACTAAATTTACCTACATGTGATGCTGGTAGAATGGTGATTTTGTATTCATGTAAAGATTATAAAAAATGTTCAAAAATTTAAATAAAATATCAATTTCGTATTGATTCTCAAACACACTAATAGGTAAAGTAAGACAAATACGGAAGCAGTGAAACATTTCGGAACAACAATCTATATACATTAAAAGTATTTTGTCCACGGTTACAAAGATAGATCGGTAGACATTAAAAAAGTTTGTTGCGGTTTGTAAAAAATATTCCATTTTATTTGGGCGACCTCAGTTGGAACATCTTTGTGGACGTAAACCGCTTTGGGAAAACCTACCAAACGCTCTATTTCTGGGAACAAGAAGAATGCGGAAGCAATATGCTTGATTTATATTGACGTGTAGACCCTTGTTTGATATGAAGTTATTGATATAAACTTAATCTGTTCTTCAAATGAGCAGTATTTTATGATTCTTTTAGTTTATTATATTTGGTAATATAAATTGATATTACGGAGGGAGCGTTTTAAGAGAGTCAATTTATTTGGAGTATTTGATTTTATTACATGATTTGATACATTGTTTTATTTTTATAAACTTGAAAGCTTATCTTACGCTATCAATATCTAAAAGAATAAGTAGGCAGATACATTTTTGAAGAAAGTAATTTTCACAGTAAAAAATGTTTTCGAGATATTTTGTCCGTCATGTGATACGTCTGGATATCTGAGGTAAATATGAATAGACTACAATTCATTGCAATATAGCTCAGGTTCAGAGCAGGGAATACCGTAAATTCAGATATTGTCAACACTACCGATTGGCAATTGTAACAAATATTTGTAAACAATGATATTGACTTACAATAAACATTGTAACAAATAGTCTGTTTATATTTGATGTTATTTGATACTAATTAGGCACCTACTTACAAAAATATAATAATTAATTCATGAAGTAAGATTAAATAATTTTATATTTAAAGAACGAAGAGGCATCTCTTGAGGTCTTACGATCTACCAATGAAAAGAATTACAGAGTCCTCTGAGGATTATAGTAATATAATTTATATAAAATAAATTTAAACTATACAATGAAAGCTTTTAAGTTTTAACATAATAACTTGTTATTAATAATCGAAACTAAAAAAGTTTGTTTAATTATTAAAATCATTTAATTTCAATTCAGATTTAGAAGCTTCTAGATTTTTCATTTTATAGATAAATAAAATGTGAACAGAGAGAAGAAAACTGGGATGCCGTCAGATTGAATTAAAGTTAGTTCCAGTTTTACACAACATTGTTTCGGCTGAAAATGACATCAAAGAGCTTAAGTAAAATTGCCGAAAACGAGACTACTTGATAATTTTTTTGCAAAGAATTAACCGTTTCAAAAGCCAAAGAAGCCGCTTTACAAAAGCGAATGCAAATTACATTAAAAATTGCTAACTAAAAGTCATTACGAACGGACAGATCAGTCACAGATGGCTAGTTCTCAACTAGATTTCAGCGGAAAAATGAGATGAAGTTTTTCTTCTTTAATGAGGGCTTGGGCCAGCTTCACTGCCGCAACTTTGTATTGAGAGAACTTTGTCAATAAACACCATTTCTCGCTCTTAGTGACCGTGATGGCGACGTGTTTCAAAACTATTGTATAAGTAGGCTTAGGGGCTCGGTAAATGAAACACGATATAAGGGTAGAAGTAAATCATTGTTTCTGTTTTCTATGTACG
This sequence comes from Colias croceus, assembly GCF_905220415.1. Classification (NCBI taxonomy): domain Eukaryota; kingdom Metazoa; phylum Arthropoda; class Insecta; order Lepidoptera; family Pieridae; genus Colias; species Colias croceus. The sequence goes on from NC_059549.1 coordinate 6,228,784, forward strand.
GTAATTGATGGATAAGAGAACATATTTAAACGAAAAATATATTACACTGCTACCTACCTTTTTTGGAGGACCAATAAATAATACGAAATGTTATCTAATTTCTGACAAAAAAAATTATTCATAATATACTTCGATAACTTTGACTTCGTTAAATAGCGTATAAAATTCTTACTGTACCGATTTATTTGACACTAGCTTCCGCCCGCGACTCCGTCCGCGCGGATGTAGGTCTTCGCGTGAAACGGTGAATGGTTTATTTCTCCATTTTGAGTAACTCTGACAATGACATCTTATAAATATCTATTGGATCCAAATACGGCTAGGCATATAATAATACGCAACGTGTGTTCGCGGTTCTACAGAGCAACGTCTATGGATAAAACTGAAAAATTAAGATTAATTTTTTTCTACGTATTTTTCCAGGATAAAAAGTATCCTATTTTACGCCCAGTATAATAAGGTATAATTATACCAAGTTTCATCGAAATCGAACCGGTAGTTTTCAAGTGATGTCTTCACATACAGACAGACAGACAGACAGACAGACAGACAGACAGACAGACAGACAGACAGACAAAAAATTTTTTAACAGGTTCACTGTCCACAGACCAAATATGGTCTGTAGAGTATATAGCACTACTAGTCCACAGACCATATGTGGTCTGGTCGTCCATACGATTTCCAGGCTGTTTTTAACAGTGAACGTGGAGAGATCGTCATTTATTTCACGTGGACTTGACAGAACATAACCTATATACCAAATAGTGTCGGGACATAGGTAACAGATTTACCGTTTTATCATAAATAATTCCTGGACGGACATAAAACATAACTGGACGTGTGGAACAATTCTCACTATATAAGCTGGACAGTGAACCTGTTAATCACATATTTGGGTTTGGTATCGATCCAGTAACACCCCCTGCTATTTATTTTTTCAATATTTTCAATGTACAGAATTGACCCTTCTACAGATTTATTATATGTATAGATAATATGTTTTACATACTATAAACATTATTTGTATTTTTATAACGTTACAAAACAAACAATTGCAAGTTAAAAGAAAAAAATATGATACGACAAATCTCCAAAGACTTTGCATCATGTCGCTAAAGTAAATATTATACAAACAGAAAAGGAAATAAAAAGGTGTTTCTATTGTACATTATTCACGAATGTGATTTAGAATTCCTTTCGTTTTTGTTGTATTCTTTTGACAATACTGTCAGTAATAAATTAAATGATTTTATGTTGTGTCACAGTTAATGCGCGTTGAGGCCGTTTGATCGTATTTTATTATTTCAAATTTGATTTAACAGGATTATATGTGTAATTTAATGTTTACATCCATGATTTAGAAAGGTAAATGTTCCTTTATCTGGTACCTAGGTCATGTTACTCACCTACTGACCGGTAAAGAAAAAAATAGATCAGTGAAATAGACTCAGAAATACGCCTGCCTCGGGCCGGATGCGTGGCTTTGCTTTATATTTTCATCACAGACGTCATATACTTACCTTACGGATTCAACTAAACACGCATATGGCCATATGTAAAAGATGCAAAGCGAAGAAATTTTTTTGCTTTAATTAGGATACTTTAATCTTTTTTCTAACAGTCATAAAATTGCAGAACCACAAGAAATTCTTACCTAAGTTTCATCACTACTGTAACTTTACACCTTTTAAAGAATTGTTGGTGTCTATATAATTTTAAATAAAAATATTCTGAAAGTGTTTGTGCAGATTATACTCACCTTTTAACAGAGTTGAAAGCAAACCTTTCGGTCTAAATAAAATAAAACATCTTTCACTTAAGCTATGAAATAGTTTAAAATAACATTTTATGAAAAATGCATTGCAGGCGTCTTAATTCTACAGAATTTCCAGCCATAATAGTCCAGCAAAGAACTTTAGTTTAAATTATAAAGCTTTCGTTTGCTTTAGATAAAACGAGAACGCAGTGGACACTTTCATGATAATTTAAAATTTTCGCTGTAGCCCATGATATTTTATTTAAAGCGCTTTTGAAGTACAGAGAATGTTGCGCATAGAATTAATGATGTTTACTCCACATTTTTGACCTGTGTCTGCAAAAAATGTTGAACATATTGTCGAGGCGCAAAAAGTACAACGTAACGGCGCAACATTCGAAACCGCTGTCCTTTCAAAATATTTAGTTTGCTCGATTGAAACAATTTTACCTGACCCTTAGGGCAGAATGTTATTTCACGAAATAATTGATTTTGTCAGAATTGTTTTAATTGAGATAATTACATAATTATGTGATTTCATTTATATTTGTAAAAGCAATTAAATAAATTAATTAATGATGATAATTTATTTGCTTAAATTAACCCTTATTCAAACCCGAGCCTGTGGAGGAGTTAACAAAAAAGTAAGATACGTTCCTAAGGTCGTAGATTTCAAAAATACACACAAAAGAGGGGTTAGTGGGGGGGGAAGTAACCTTTTTTTGGTGGGAAGGATAGATCCCGTCATCTGTTCTCTCTTGTAAAAAGGTTGGAAAGATGGGAACTATAGCACCCAGTGTCCTAGTATGACACCAATATTTTCAAACACTAGCTAGTTGCCCTGACTCCACTTGTGAATTAAATTTTATCGTTAAAAATAATAAAGATCATATTTTTTAATAAAGCCGGTGAAAGCACTCCTCAATGCAAGTTTATTTTACTAAGGGAAGAATTCGGGAATTGAAAAATGAATGACTTCAACATAAACAAGGCATTTTTCTAAAACAAAATAAAAGCAAAAGGTAAATACTAATGTATTGAGTTAAGATGTCTAATTATCTGATCAGGAAATAATGAATAATAATAAATAAGTTGCTTAAACCAACTAAAAAGATTTTTGAGACACACGGATTTTATATATAGAATTTACGAATGTCGTGTGCAGTGAAGAACACTGGGACGATATCTTCCCACTTATAGACTTAATTTCAATCGACTCTACCAAGGTATAAACGAAAGATTCTGGGCATATTTTTACGTTTCACGCAACCGTAATATAGTCTAGTTTGCATAGCTAAAACTCAAATCTACTTATCTAATTTTTTTTCGGCACTACACAAAAAACTAAAAATAACGGTCGTTTTCGGTGGCAAAATCACGTCACCTGACTTTGACGTGTGTTTACCATGACATGTAATAATTCTCTGAAAAGTGTTTCCATGAAAAAAAGTTCTCTGAAATGTTAAGATTGCGTAGATAAATATTACACTGCATTAGGTTTAAGCATATAAAAATAAAACACGATTTACTTCAATCTGAGACGTGGGAAGTATAGCTCCCAGCGTTTTAATAAGGGTTAAAATACTCTGTAAGTTTTTATAATTATAAGTACTTATCAATTCTATGGCTTAACTTTACAACATAGGTACTCATTTAAGAATTCATGATATTTACATGGTTTAAAATAATACGAATTTAACAATTACAAAACATAATTCGATAAGACTGAAAAAATTGAAAAATATAATGAATAAACAACAATAATTATGTTAATGTTCGTTCTACAATTGCGAATAAGTGGAATGCATTAGATATATTATAACAATAAAAGCAATTGAATTTCTATAACAATAATACTTCACATAAGTGAATGGGAGCGAGAATGCCACAATAATGTTTCATATCTGCAAAGTGCAAAATAATAGCACGCACGCTACTATTTATCATGAACGTTACTTTTATTGCAAACGGGATCAACGTTATTGCTATTCTGTTGTATTTCTGTTAATGTTTTAAGTGAAATAAATGATTTATTTATTTATTTATTCTGTATGACAAGTACCTATAAAATATATTAAAAACTATGTAAAAACTTGGTAGGTAATAGTTGATAATTTCACATTCGTTACGTCTCATCTGATGTACCTATGTTTTAAGATGGTAAAAGTTTGCGCATAATAGACTTTTATAAAAAAAAGTTTACTTAACTATTTAAACCCGTAAACCTGAAAAACATTTTTTCATGTATATTTTAATATGTCATTGATTGTAGGCTAAAATTAGTATAGAATGCTATTTCATTGTTATTGTTATTTATGAATAAATGTGGAATGAAATACGACAAACGTGGTGTTTTATTGGAAAATGTTTGCTTTGAAATCGTTGGTATCAAATATATTTGTAATCGACGTTTGTATATTGGTTTAAGTTTGAATCGTATATATTACTTACCTACATACAGAAAATCTTGAGGTAAATAATCAACATATCTAGGAATGAAAATGTAGTAACTTATTAAATACTTTTTCTAAATAAAAACTCTCCTTTTATTTTTTTGAAAATTATTATTTACTTTATTATACGATTCACTTTCAAATGTTTTGTTGATGATGTTATTATTTTAATTATGTAACGAAACAAATGTAAACACTAAATATATTTGGAATTAGATCTTTGTGGGAAACAGTTTGTACTACAAGATAGACATGAAAGCCTTGGCACATATCCAACTAGAAATCCGATTAACACCTATTTCAATAATAAATTTGTTTACCTGTTGAATAATTATGGAGATTTGATGCTTGTTTACCAGATTCTCTTACCAATTATATTAATCGTCATATTACTATATCGACAAGGCTACTCTTCTAATTTAACATGATATAGTTGGCCGATTTGTTGGCAGAATATGAATATATTGTGATATTATATCTTATCTGTTTTTCGCTTCGTTCTCTACTCTGCCTGTGCGTTTTTGTTACCTTTGTCTAAATAAAAATGAATTAACATAAACGACAATTATTATAGAACAATGAATTCCTCAATAAATTTGGAATAAATATAACCAGCTTTGATTTAAAAGTCTTTTTGCACTTGCAATTATTATGATTTTAAAACATTTCGATGACACTCAATTATAATGAGATGCAATTTAAATGTTTGATAATAATATATTCTGCATTTTACGGAACGGAAATGCTTTATAGTCCGGAAATAAGTCGCTCTCCTACCGGCTAGGAACGTCGAGTACTAGGAAATTGAGTAGAATTATGTCGTTTAAGAGTTATGCAAACATACACGCCATATAAGCTCGTACTCATGGGTGCTCTATTGAATTAGCTCTATCTATTTACGTTCATTTCCACTAGTAATACTAGTTGAAGATTTCTCTTGAACGAGGTACTTATTATTTCTTTTTGTGTTCAATGATGAAATACAGTTGTGGTGCATTTTATTGTTGTATTGTCATCGAGAATGTTCATTTTCACGTAGAATGGAAACGAAATACTTATACTACTTACTAAATTTTTTAAATCAATAATTGGATGTTTATGTGATTTAATTTGTTCTTTTAAACTACTTGCTTTTACACTTTTAAAACAAATACAAATATGAAGAATTCGAATGTGTACCAATAAAAAAAAAGTTAATTTTTTATTGGTCTTTAGACCCTTGTCTCGATAAATAACGCTTTGTATAAAGCTCTTAGTTATTGCAAAACCCAGAAATGATAGTGTTAATAAAATATCTTGCCCTTTTACATAATACAACAATGTAAGTAGTTTCCTACATTGTTTCCGTGACAGATTATAAGAAAACTTAAAGCTAGTCTCGGGAAAGGGCAAACTTTGCCGCGATGACAGGATTTCACGGAAGAATCTGTAAGTACGGGCGCTTTGATCGCTCAGCACTTAATTTAATTGGCAGGAAAATCTTCTCGACACTTCCTCCCAGTTTTATCTATCGACGTTACGTATCAGGGAACAATACTATGTCTTGTGTAATTGGTAATATTTACATAAATAAAGTTAAAGTTCATGATATTATTATGATGATGAAAAAATTAGTAGGTAGATATATAATATAACTAGCTTACCGCCCGCGGCTTCGCCCGCTTTGTCTAAAACCTAATAAATTATATACTAAAACCTTCCTCTTGAATCACTCTATCTATTAAAAAGAACCGCATCAAAATCCGTTGCGTAGTTTTAAAGATTTAAGCGTACAAAGGGACATAGGGACAGAGAAAGCGACTTTGTTTTATACAATGTAGTGATGATGTATAATATAGATTACATAATTGTTTCTACAATCCCTGAGCATGGGTCTATTATTGTATTTACCATCTAAAAATGCTCCTAACTTTTAAATTAAAATATAATATAAATTATTTGCTGCTTTCACGAAGAATAGTTATTAATTAACGGCTTCGTTATCAACTTAGAATGTTTGTTCGCTCAAAAGTGGTGTATCTAACCAACAAGGTCTTGAGCTTGTTTATGCATTTTAAATGGATTCAATCCTTGTTTGAAAGTGCTTTACTTTGTAGGAGAAATATTAGTGTTTATATTAATCACTACATAGTATAAAACAAAGTCGCTACCTCTATCCCTATATCCCTATGTATGCTTAAATCTTTAAAACAACGCAACGAATTTTCATTGTTTTTTTTAAATAGATAGATTAATCTTCGAGGAAAGTTTAAGTATATTTTTTTTTAGGTTTTACTTTTAAACACAGCGGGCGACGTCGCGGGCGGAAAGCTAGTATATAATGTAGGTACGTGTTTTAAAATATTCGATACCTATGTACTATTTCTATAAAGATTAACAACTTTTTACTTTTATTTGTAAGAAAAGAAAAAGACAGTTCCAAAGTGCTTAAATAAGACCATGTGGGGAGCATAGATCAATTAGATGGAATATAAAGAGAGCGTACACATTTGTCAAATTGTGTGTATAAACAATACTGAAATAAAAAAACTATCTCTTTAGGTACTTTAACATAGGTTACGCTAAATTTTACAGAATTAAAAAACAAACTTTTATTTTTACAGAAAGTTATTTTATAGAACATTTATTAATGTGTATGAATAGTAATTGATTTTGTCGAAACAAATTTATTTTCTGATTCATAATAGAAATAATTCATTAAAATAAACACTAAACATTTTTTAATTAAGATTTCTGGAAATTTCCTTTAAAACCACTGTTATGTCAGCTATTTGTAAGAGGAATGGGAGCAATTAGTAAGCGCGAATGAAATTTTTGACTTCGTTCATTCATTCATTTGCCAAGATAATTGAAAATGAGGTGAATAAAATAATTTAACGAGTCATTTGCATTGCATCCTTTATTTATTTGCAGCCTCGATAAATAAAGGGGTGTTAAAAGTAAATACATTGTACGCGTGAGTCTCTGTTGACTGTGTGTAGGTATATGAAATGTGTGTGAAAATGAATGTAAAGGAGAAGAGAGCATTTAAAGGAATTAAAAGTCATTGTGGCTAAAATAAACAATAAATAAAATAATAAGACAATCAATATAGCCTTAAAATTCATATAAAGCATGTTTATTTTTGTAGGTACATATAGGTATTATGAATACAAAGCCATCTAACAATCCGTTCTTGAGCTACTATGAGAAAATAAAAATAATTAACTAATGCAGTCATTCCTAAGTAAAAAGCTTTCAAAGGTTAGCATTTAAATTTATTTTATATAGGTTTAATCTGATAAATGCTCTCCTGACGATGTTTGCGTTTTTTAAATAGCAATAAATTATCTTTAATATAAAAAACGTGATGACGGTGACTGCCACAGATCCGTTGGAACTTGGAATACAGCCAAATCGGCGGTTTTGCTGACCATATATGGCTTATTAAAATGCCATTTTTTAAATTTCCATTACCGTCATCTTCCGCAACACACAATATTTAAAATACAAAGTTGAATCTATAGTAAATGATTCTTAATAAATTCTTCAAGAACATCGTTCCGCCTACATTAAGTTTGAAATTAAATAGGCATCAATCTTAAATTGAAATAGTAACTGTATCAAATGTATTTACTTAGGTGAATTATGTTTACCTATAGTTATGTATGTAGTAGGAAGACAACTTATAAGATGAATAAATATCGTCAGAATTACTTCTTGGAACGGACATTCAATTCAGACTGTTCAAATATCTGAGATTAAAAAAATAGATAGAAATACACGTCCAAATAACGCTAAACTAACCTTGCGAAACGAATATTTGTTGCTCATGGTTAAGAATATCCTTTTACGAGGCATGCAGCATTAAGTATTCATAACACGAGTAATTAAGATCAGTAAAACAGGTGCTCACACATTACGTAAAGTGAAGTCCCTCGACGATCCTCCGCCAGTAATAATTATTATAATAAAGTAATTATTTCGGCGTCGTTAGAGTCTGAAAGCTAAGATATGTTGGGTATAATTTATGTAAGAACACGAACTGATGTGGATTTAAATTAAACCCTCGAAGTAATTGACGGCTAGTGTAAACTTCGCCTAAGTATAGAAGTCAACCCGGTTATATCTGAAAGTTTATTTAATTCAGTAGGAGGCAGTCGAGGCGCGTCGTGGAATGAATTGGTCGGATTGCAAGAAGGCACCTTGGTTGGACTACTTCGAGTGTTTTATATTTTCTTTTGCTTTGAACGGTATTACTGAACACTCGGGAAAGTTACTTCTTTCTCCGTTGAATTTTCATAATTTGCGTTTATCCGGGTATTTCACTAGGTATTTTTTGTTGTGATTTACGTTAAGATGGGTACGTCGAATTGCTAATGATACAAAGAATGAAGAAGGAAAATGCGTATAGGTACATTTCTTTAATAGTTAAAGAAATGTATATGCATTTGCCTACTGCTTACTTCAGACAGAATATGTGTACACTGCAGAAATTAATTGTGCAAACAATTATATCTCAGAGCGATAATAAGTTGAGTCCTACTTCTGTATGATTCAGAGAGAGCCGAAACGGTAAGCAAATAACAGAATTGTTTATATGAAAATTCCTCGTTTCCATACTTGTGCAATATGTAGCGAGTATCATATCTAATAAAGGTTATACGGGTGCTTCACAAATTGACGTCGTAAAAGGGCGATTTATTCGAAATAACCAAAGTTTGTGAACTTTGTTACGTATACTCGTAGGAAAATGTTAACGACGTTTCGGGGTTCAAACTTTGAATAATTGTTTAATTTATAGATGTTCTGAATTCATTATAATTTATAAATTGTAATCATGCAAATGCATAATGATTATGTTACATGTATTTTTATTGTAATTTATTTTCAATTTGAACTTTGTACTTTGCAATAAGCTTTTTCTTGAATAAATTCTAAACTTTACATGTGAAGAACGAGCTTTTAAGCTCATTAGTTTTTGTTTAAAATGCGTAAAACCTTATCTTTTTCATTCTCAAAAGAATAGTGAATTATTAAAGTCGATTGAACTTTATAAAGTATTTTAAATATCATCCACCGTGTCTTCATCTGTGAGAAATTGTAAAACTCTTTTGTCGATTTGCTTGTAAAAGATATTCTGAATAAAGATAATATCAACTGTTTGTCTTAAGGAAAAAAGGAATAGAATTTCGTTCGAAATTCATTCGGTAACGAATTTTAAATCAATATAGAAAAAAAATGTCATAACCGAGAAAATTTACAGTATAATAGAATTATTTGTCAAGGTATATTTGATTATGTGGTTATAAGTTTAAAAGCTTTTACGCCGAGGAATTCCTGAAAGTGTATACAGGATCTCTTTTTTCACACAAAAGAATATAGAAGAATCATTCACAAAGGTAACTTATTTCTTGCGATTCCCTAAAGGAAAGTAAATTTGCATTATATATGAAATGCGTGTAAAGCATACGATACCATCTATCTTTGTGTCAAAAGGAGAATATTGAAAAATCTTATGTAGCTTTGTGAGAAAATGACGTGATTATCGCTTGCCTTTTCACGTTTCGCATTTAGTGTTATTGTTCGATACATTCATGAATCGAATCATTTGACTCGATGTTATTGATTTCGCTTTTTTCCTGTATGACAATTTTGTTGGAGTGTAGTTGGAGTGAATTTATATTAATGTCATAAGTACAAAAGGCAGAAAAGGCATCTTACTGTAATATTTTTGAATATTTGTTTAAAACATCTGAAGCACCGCGGTTGTAAATTAGTTTACGAAGCAACGTTTTTAGTACCTAATCAAAAAATGTTAGTCATTACATTTAGATAAAAGTATTGGCAGCCATAATTAATTCGATTCCATTGTCCATCCTGTAAAAATAAATTAAAGGTTTTCGTGTAATTATATCCAAATGCAATTAATAAAAAACAGTTCTATCAGTAATTTATACTGTTTTCCCGAGCGGCTGCGGTCTGATCCACGTGTCAAGGCTCTGAAAAGATTTATTAAAACTCGACACTCGCTGAAAGATTAACTTTTCTGAAAACATTATACCCGTCTGCCTGATAGACTTGTAAAACTCAATAGCTGTTCAAATAAGTTTTGTGACTTGACAAATTCCTTGTGCGTTTCATTATGCTAACATCTTTTTATATTTAACGCTACATCGCGACTTCAATATTGTTGGCTTTTTACAAAAAAAAATCTTATCGTATTATGTGGGGATGCTGCTAACGACATGATATTCATTTATTTTAATACAGTTTTAAGTAGTTTGATATTCATGGGCTGTTATAAGGTACCTAATAGAGAATAAAAAGGAAATCATAAATATAGTTTGTAAATACATATTTTGATGATAATGACTATAATGTGCGTATATGTGTGTGTGTGTGTGTGTGTGTTTATATTGCGTAAAATCTCATGCTCTGGTGTATTTGTGTTATGTTGACAATAAACGTTTATTTATTTATTTATTCAGTAAATATATTTTACCTTAAAAACTTCACGAGAAACAAACCTTATGACCTTAGCGAAATTTCAATAAAATAAAATATGAAATCATTGTTAAATATATGCATGTTCTTGAACCAGCAAAATAGCATTGAATTATTTGCTCCGTACAGCATACATTGTGCATCTTAGATAAGTAAAATTGTTACATGTACATCGTGCACATACCCGTAGGTTCGGATTGTCAAAGCTAGCTATCCGAATTTCCAGGAACGTCGACTTAGCGGGGATGCATGCAAAATCTGAACTGAAGGAATCTGAACTCGACGAACGGAGTGAAATGCAAAATGAACAAAATGTTACATTGTATGTGTTCCTGTAATATGCTTATTGAATATTTGTGCATTGGATGTAGGAAGTTATAAGGAGGAGCGCTACGCTCTCTAATTAGTCTGAGTGCCTATATTCCGTTGAATATATTTCCGTATTCAACCCTCAGATTTCATAGAAAAATTAAATAATGTACAAAAACGAAATGTTTATAGATTTGGAGTTTGTTACTTCTATATTCAGAAAAAAATGTAAGTATATAAATATGCCCAACATGGATACATAAATAAAACGTGTGCCGGTGTGCCGTTTGACATCTTTTAAATTAGGTGTGAAAACACGCAAAATAATGCGTAATATCGGTAAATGTACTGAGCATAATGAATAAGCATGACATAGACGAATCCCTGTCTTGAATACATTTACCGTTGCTTATAAATTTTGGGCCGCATAAGTAAAACGAATGAATATTGCATTATGATGTGAAGGTTGGATCTTTATAACTGGCCTTTATTTTGTCTGTCATGTTATTTGAAATGTGCGAACCGAAATTGTCGGATTCAAATAAATGTTTATAAAATTTTACGAATGCACTTGTATACAGTGTGTTTCGAGTACAATTCACGGTTTATAACACAACTTGTGTCTTACACTATTGTAAAATATTTATAGGGAGAAAAATAATTAAATGGCTATAGTTTAACCACCGATCGAAAATTCAATATTACCTAATAATTATGCCGCTGAAATCAAACAGCCACTTTGATAATAATTTATAATGACTAATGTAAAATTAATTTAAATTAAAAGATTATTATAATTTGAGTATTCATTATTAGTACCTAAAGCCGGGCTTTTGACTGTCGTTGGTGAAAAAGCATTTTTCACTTGTTCGAAGAGAATTTTATTAATATTTGAAATAAAATAATGCTGCAAAGGCGAAGGTAGACTTAATGACTATTGCTTTCCTGCTATTGTGAAATAAGTGCTTTGACAATTACTTCCGCCTTCACATTAACTTTCTGAGTCGATTTTTTTACAAAGATGTGGTTAGGTTAGAATTGTTCCATAGGACAATAGAAGGTAAAATAAAATATTAGAGTTAAATCTTTCACACAAAACGTACACTAATACATATTTCATATTTTTATATTATTGAAGTGAAACTTCTTTTGATAGTAATATTTCAAGGTGGCGTCATGGCAATACCGTCACGACATAGAGTAATTGGCAAGGCATATAGAAGTTACTCTTTTGAAACGTGTGCTCGATACACACGATCTTTTTCATTAAATTATAATGTGATCAAATAATTTTCCATTATGAATCAGCTATATTGATTGCATTGTCTTAATATACTTGTATATCTAATAAATTACCGACAAAATACATCGATATCTGTATAGGGAAACGATAAAATGTTTCAAGCATGGCGTGCAGGCCACCTTCACTTAACGTTGTTTTACGAGTTCCAATTTAATGTACATCACTTAAAATTGGCGAAATCGTTGTTACAGTTACCGTTTTAGTATTATAGCCGCCATAAATTTTGGGTTGAGATGAAATCAGCGAAACTATATACGTTACAAGTATACGCGTGTACAGGGATTTAAGCAAATGAAATGTATGCGGTTTATAGGATTGCAGATTCGTTTGAAAAGCTTTCGTGTTATTGTTTTGATAATGTATTGATTAAGCTGCATTGTGTAGCTGTGTTACTGATTATATTTCAGTAAATTATGTGCTTTTGCAGGTTGTATATATAATCTTTGTTCGGTGGAATGAATTTAACTAATTATTGCTAAATATTTCTACAGAACACACCGCGTTATTTTCTTTAATTTGACGTGGAATTGTCGTGATCATAGAGATAGATAATTATTACTTAATGATCGATGAAAAGTTTGTTATTTTGTTTTTAATTTCCAATTTTTTTAGGGGAGGAATTGTGTAATTTTTTTTCATTTCTTTGTCGACGATTCGTATAATATCTCTAAGCCTTGGTCACACACACACGCGTAGGTAAAATTTAATATTATTTCGCATTTATAGTTACGCAATTTTTGTATTACGAAATCTGTTCTATTAGCAAAGAAATTAAAGTTAAACGCCAATTAATTGTACTACGCAAGACTATTAATTATTTTGCCACCAGTTAATCGACACGATCTATACACATTAACCTGATAGTAATTATCCCTAATTCTGTGCGTGATACAACATCTATACCTATTCATCTATACATCATCCGTCTAGTATTTGCTCTATATTGTATTGAGAAAACGACGATATTGTTAATTATGTTGTAAATTTGTTATGAACTGATATCATTTTAATATTACTGTTAGGGATATTTTCTAATACAATTTATTGTACATAATACAAAAAAGTTTCAGCCAATACGCACTATACCTATTGGTTGATCTTTCTTGTTTTTAAGGGGTAAACGAACAGACGAATCGTGTAAAAGAAACTTCTTTTACTGCCACCATAATTGCTGTCTATATAATATGTATCAAATGTACCTATACGTACGGTTACTTACATATTTTGTAAAATTAAATTGTGATACTGAAATGATTTAAAAGAGCAACTATGGAGTTTCTTGCCGATTCTTCTCCATAGATACTGCTTTCCGAATCGGTGGTAAATGATAAAAATATGTATTGACGTTTCAAAAGTGCTTCTCGAAGAAGTCTAATTGAATAAATAAATGTTTGAGTTTGAGTTTGAGTTTAGTTTGAAAAAAAGAAATGCATAGGCTTTTTGACTAAGAAGTATACATAATATAATATAAACCCATTTAAATTATGAATGCAAAGCGACTCTATCATCTACGTTCACACCCAAACCGCAGTATTTTAATTAGGATGAGTGGGATATATTTGATGCTAAAATAAGAGTACCTAATAGATATTTTTGCATATTCAACATACAATATTTGATATTTATATTTCCTATATGTATCCTTATTACGTCTGAGTAAAGATACTTTGAATTGAAACCTCGTGGAATGCAAACGAATATGCGAGTAACAACTACCTAAATAGTAGTACCTAGTAGATACATTAGAGTGCTATTAACCTAACATATTTTCTTCTTAGCCATATACGATAACATTGGTTTTCTTGGAACTGGTTTCTTCCAAGAGTTTCGATGTATTATGTGACTTGAAGAAAAATAAAACGAAGTTATGAACACTTAAATTCTAAAAATGTACGAGCGGCGGAAATGTTTCCTTACAAACATTTAAGGTTTTTTCTCGTGAAGTTTTTACATAATATAATATTAAAGAAATTTCTGTCTTTCCCACATGTGAAAATGGACTATGTTTGGTACTAAGGTTTGGTATATGTATATATTTACTAAGTGGAATTAAAGATTACACTTATACAGTGACATTTCAAGTATGGTTTCGCCAATGTAATAAAAAATCTGAGCACTTATTACATTTAGTCAACATATTCAACAATTCCAAACAATGAATACTCTCACAGAGTCTCATGAAAAAATATTAATAAAAATGTGCCAAAATAAAGGTCAAGCACACATGTAACGTAAAATTTTTATGCCGTCCTGCCGTAAATCACTCGCGTATTAAATATTCTGAATAACGAGGCTACAGTGCGCTGCAAGCTGAACTTTGTCGTGATTTGCATTTAAAGTGCCTCTACTGATAGCGGTTTGGAAAGCGTAAATATCGTTACACCGAATTTCCGATGGACCCCGAATTTATTACCAATCGATAGGCTTAAGTAATGACAGCGCAAATCATTTACTAATAAGTTTGTGGCTTTACGAGCATGTGTACGTTCAAATGACGATGTACGTGACTAAGCCGACGTCTTGCCGGGTTTAAGGCAATGCTTGTATGTTTGTGTTTGTTATGAGTATACATTGAAAGGGTTATGTTTTGTATAAAAGAGGAATGGAGGGTTAATTTACGGAAAAATTCCCGTATAAACTAAGTTTAGGGTAAACGTCTTCAGCTCTTTTTCATAGAGCAGTATAATGTCAGGCGTAACTAAATTATTAATTAATTATTTTATTATTATTCATCCTACTAAACCGTCAGAAATGGTACGCACATTTCATAATGTAACCTAAAGCTCACATGTTAATATATTAAAACAACGAAGATAAACAACCAATATGCAGAGTATAAAATATAAAAAGCACAAATGAATTTCCTAACATAGAGACTAGCGAGTTCACAATATTCTTATTAAAACATAGACACTTTCAAACGGATCATTATTACTAAACTCGTGGCAAGTGTTTCAGGAAAATTCACGGGATTTGTAACAAATATTGTTACCTATTCTCTGAAACTAATTTCATGTACACAATATGTTGACCGCTTGGAATTGACCGAGTGAACTTTGTAAAAATATACTCGGATGAAATTTTCTGTTCAAAACAAGGGCGATAAAAATACATTATAATATTATGGCACATTTAAATTCCTCTTGATTTCAAATAAATCGAGTCTTGAAGTGATGAATAGATAAATAGATATATTTATTATAATTAATAATACTTTTCTTCCTTATAATATAATGGATGAAGCAATCTAAGCTTTAACAAATATCAATATAAGATAATATTATATTCTTTTATTCGCATTGCTTCTTCAGACCAATTATTTAAAGTATTTACTATTTAGTGAAAAGCGGAATACTCTGTAAAACTGTTAAGTTAGCGTGTAACGTGATAACGTAGGTTCCATTAATTTGAGTTAAATACTCCTTGGTGTTACATTGCTCTTGGCCACGTGAAATGTGGTGCAGCACTACTAGCGGCTCTAATGAGGGAATTCTCATTAAATAGATTTGATGTATACGTTAATAAATGTTTAGCAACCGCTTTCCTTAGCTTAGTTCTTTAGTGTAAGATTAACTAGATTTTCGTAGGAGTCGTGTTTTGCGAAATGAGCCGCTTACTCAGCTTAATGAGTTACTACTTTTGTAATGTTAGTAGCAATTACGTGACGTGAAATTGTTTTTGATTTTATGAATCCTTTACCTTAGAATGACGGTGTAAATTTGTATTTGAGGCAAAACGTCCACGATAAAACCTGGCGATATTAATTAAAGTAATTATGAATGACTCTGTATTTTCCCTTAGGACTGGCCTACATCTTAATTACTTATTTTTTGTTATCCTTGTTGGGCTTTCTTTTTCTTCTTCTAATTCTTTTTTTCTCCGCGTGCATAGAAGGACATTCGATCTAAAACTTAGTTTTAACATAGCTTTTAAATAATAATATCTTTATTACGTAAAGGTACAGGTTCATAGGCTGATGACATAATAAAATAGAGCCAATAAAACTGAAATGTATTGGTGGAACAAACGATGCAGTGATAGTTAATAAACGTTGAACCTATAGCAAAGAGACGTTTTAATCACGTAGAAGCAATAAAACGACCGACGGGCGACGGCGTCTGTAGGCGCCACAACATAAATTTGCTTCACCATTATTAACTATAACTACTTCTTGCTACTTATTGCATTTATCTGTGTAGTTTTGGTTTTTAAATATTTATGTTTGTGCATTAAACAGCCCTCCACCCTCGTTTTAGACCTTTCATATTTTAGTGCTCATAGAAGTCATTATTGATAGGACATTTACTCTCCAAGCTTTTTTTCGCACTACTGGTGGAATTTAGGTATTATTTGAAAAATGATCAGTTTTTCTTCAAGCGTCAACCTATTTCGCATAACATTAAAAAGTATCCAACAGGCTGTAGCAACACGTCTCCACAAAGAAAAATGCCACTGTAATATTTTTTTTTTAATTAAAATTTATGCATATCTTTGCAGAAATGTTTTATAATATTTGCTTAGTAAAATTATTTCATACTACATTAGGCAGATGTATGGGATAATTTTTATCCTTTGCTTTTCGATTACATTTATTTCCTTTCTCCGCCGTACCGTTTTATTGTAGTCACTTTTCATATTACTCGTTAGATAAGAATCTGATTGTTGTTAAATAATATTTATGATATCGCAGTTGTTACACAAATCGTTAGTGCAACCACGCACACTCACATCAGGAAATGGAAGTAATAGGTTAGTTCACACGAGTAAAATATCTTTTCACAATATGTATATCGGCGCAAAACCGTAACATTTAAGAGCTATATTTCATTTAACAGGTGTTCCTAGTTCCTATTTAATTTAGCTCCGAAGTTATTAGTTATTTTTCTTTTTGTGAAAGTTTAGCATTATACAAGTTGCACTCAGTCAGATTGGTTTGAGACTTTGATACAGAGACTACGTGTCTCTGTATCAAACATGTTGACTATGCAACTAAATTTATTTTTATGATAATAATTTTACAAAGAATCTCTACCTAAAACATACGACTCACCTTCTCTAGTTAAAAAAATAAAACTGCGCTATTTCACATTACCTAAATGTTATGAGAAATTTCATTCTAATATGATTAAAATCATTAAAAATATATCTAAATTTGACTTGAATTTTCAAAGTACGATATTTGGGTAGTTGAATAATCGCTTTCGCGTCCATTCTATTGTTTTTACTTCGGGAATGGAATATCACGAAGTCCTGGATATTATGACACTTTTAGAAATAAGCTATCTCACTTGATAACACTTAAAACCTATCTAGAAAGACTGTAGAATGACCTTTGTATTTTCAGAAAATAAATTAGTATAACAGATATTCCCTGCACTCGCTCCATGTCCGTCCGCACAACGGGGCATTAGACTTCACAATAGAATAAAGTAAAGTGCCACGAGTTATCAAACACGTACTGTTCATTGACTCCGTTTGTGCCCACGTCCTCTCGACAACTCTTAATCACGAGTCACAAGACTCAACTAACCTATCCCTTTACGTGGGCTTCATATTAATCTTACCGATTCAACATCAATTCAACCGATAAAACAGATAAAGTGATCCGTAGATTTGAACTGACGTTTTTTAGTTTTACGGCCATGTTTGCGAACGGTATACACGTCTGTCGTTTCGTTTCAATTGATAAAAATGGATGGATTTTTACCGTTGGGAATTGAAGTGCAAAGATGAAAAAACCGTGTTATTCCAAACTGCGAAGTATTTGTCGTATGAAAGCATATATAAAGGGTCTTCCAAGTCGAATATTGGAACAAATTAAATGTATGTCGAATTCGCAGTCAATAAAAACATTATGTTCATATTGATTTGTACTAATAGAGCATAATTAGTGTCGAATGATTAATAACGGCTGACATGCAACGTGGCATGCTTCAAAATAAAAAAATGAATTAACGATAAATGGTAAATAGTAATTTGACTGTTAAAAGAATTTAGCACGATTTTTAACGCGGAATAGTATTAGCAATACCTTTTTGTAAAGGGTTGATCTAGTTTTATACAGTTATTGTGGCAATAAGATCGCAAGACATTGTCACTGAATCAAAACAATCAGCGGAAGTGCATAAAGTTGTTATCAAAGTTAGTTCGTAGGTACTTCGGACTGCGGCTTGTCCCCGTTAATAGTCTAATAGTTTAATTTTACCATTACTTAATATAACTGTACAATATACTGCTGTAGCTTCTGGAAATGTAATATTATGATGCTTTATTTGACTTATGTGTGTTTTAATGTGAATAAATAGCATCTAATGAATGTGGGAAAAAAAGAGATAAGCGTTCGAGAATTTGTTAAAAACGAATAATAGAGACTCTCGTCCTGAATATGCAGTCTAATTAATCAAAGAAAAGTTTAGTCGTACACGCCAATTCTAATGTAATTCATACACAATAAAGTACACGAAATAAAACCAAACACACGAGTTAATAGCTCTATAGTCGCTCGTAAATCTCACATGAAAGGAACAGTGAAGAGAATACAGTGCAGAATACAACAGTAGGAGAAAAGCAAGAGGTGTGAGTTTATTGTAATGACCTATTATTTTCCGGCGCTCATTATGGCAACTAGGAATCCCGTTTTCGCCGGATTTGCCCTATATTTAAGCATACTTGGTTATTGTTTCGTTACATAATACATTCTGATCATATTTTCGTGATGTGGATATAGAAGTGCGCAAATATTGGTATTGTGAAAGATTATCTTTCATATTAACAATATTCGTTCTTTGTTCAAGAAATCAAATAATGTACATACTTACATATTTAATTCCACTGGAATATAATAAAGTGACTGTTGTTATAGTTTCAATATTAGTTACTTGTACATTTTGCCTTCGTAGATAGTGTAAAAATTGCAATCGTGCTATTAAATTTTTAAATTTACGTAATAGTATACCTATGAACCTATGGGACATAAAAAAACATGAACGTATAAACAAATTTAAGCTCCCACATAGGAAAACATTAATCATGGAATGAAACGAAATAAAAAGCAATACCTACGAACTACGCTCTTGAGAATTACAGTTTAATATCCGCTGTTATAACTGACGTGTCAAGAGTCGGAATATTTAAACCATTTACTGTAACCACCTTATATTAAGCGTGTGGGGGCATAATTCAAACAATATTAAACGTTACAAGCCCTCTGGTCGGCAAAACATGCCACTCGTTAACAAGATCCGTCCGTATTGCTGCTCAGGGGAGTTTGTCAAATAAGCAAGCTTTTTTGCCTCAGTATTAAAGTTAATCGGATCGCTGTTTTGTGTTTTTGACACGTAACTCATCAGAGCTACGCGATATAGCTA
This sequence comes from Colias croceus, assembly GCF_905220415.1. Lineage (NCBI taxonomy): Eukaryota > Metazoa > Arthropoda > Insecta > Lepidoptera > Pieridae > Colias > Colias croceus. The sequence goes on from NC_059549.1 coordinate 6,248,458, forward strand.
GAACAGGGTGTGCTCTTTGTAAACAAAGGAAGCGAATTTTTCTAAAAAGTGAAGCAATATTAGTGAATATGATCTTGAGTGAGTGCTTTCAGAGTAATCAATTTGGAGTGTGGTTAAGTATCGGTTCTTAGATGTTGTAACACTGTAGGGGTTGTTAGCTGCACCAACGTACCACGTATATTTAATTGGCTTATATAACGTAGAATCTTAATTAAGAATTTATAGTGTATTCAATACAAATTAACGATATGTGAAACAGCTTTTTATTGTAATAAAGTGTACCTAACATTTCAATAGATATAATAAATTTTTACAGCTATCAATAAAAGCATATTATTTCATAGCTTATAGCATAGCGACATTGAATGTTAATGAACATTTAAAATGAAATATAACTATTTTGGAATGAATGTATAAATGAGGCAATAAAATAAAACACAATATCAGTAAAACGATTTATTATTTTAGTCAATTTACGTATGAACTTACAAAATATATTAAGATTGTAGACTGAATGTTTTGGCACACGTTGAGCTGTTAGTCACAAATGCAATACTTTCCGTTGTTTTATTGAATTACCTAATATATTCCATCTATAATTCTTTTACCGTGGTCAATTTTAAATACACGAATCTTATGTTCTATCCACAAACTTATCTCTACTTATACTTAGCTCATTTACACCAATCTGAAGACCCAATGTTTGCCGTTTTAAGAAACTAAATTTCTTTCAATAACTTCACACTATAAGAACATAAAAACAAATACAGGGCTTAGTTTTCTGATTGTTTGAGATATGAAAACTTTACGCTATTTGTTTAATAAAATCCCTGTTGAATATTTCATTCGCCAATAAAAAAAGTAATTTGCCACGAATTTGACGGGCCCAATTTGGTATTAGAATCAGAATTAACGATCAAATTTGGCAGCCAAATCAAATTATACTGTTATACGTAGCTTTGTCAATATGTTGATTGCCAACATTGGATATTAACTTCTCTTACGCTAGAATGTTAATCGGTAACCGAAATAAACAAAAATTTATATCCGCTTTTATGACGTCATTGTGGTCGGTCGGATGTAGTGTAAATGAGCTGTAAAACACGACGTGAGCATTTTCATTTAATAATTGAGTAATTAGACGTACAATTTACGCTTTTCTCATTTTCCTTAAGAACCAGTTTAAATATAATCTATTTGAATGAAATGGTATTTACAATAGCTATGAGCAGCATCAAATTACAATTATGGAAGATGAATTCTTACAGATAAATGTGTCTACTATTTACAAAAAACTTGCATAATATTTGGCACAAGTTTATTTTATTTGGCAAGTTTTAGTTCATTTAACATAATATCTTGAAGTCGAAAACATATCTATATCTATAAATATTAAAATACGTACGTCACAACAATTTTATTGTATCTTAATTTATTCGATATGAGTTATATTATTATTTACACTGATCTCTGAAATACGGCAGTAGTTGTATAAGTTAATTTGTGTAAAAAGCAACCGTAAACGCAAAACACATTTTACGATACGATACATAAATATTTTTATAATTCGTTCATCCATTCGGCACACAATTAAACTCAATTGAACAATACAAGTCTGGTTGTTTCGGTCATTCATAAAAACTTACTTATTTAAATATTATCATTTAATTACATTCATGCTAAATTAATATCTCCGTATCAAATGAACAAAAAAGACGAGAGATTTAATTAATGGCTGTCATCCTGTGTCGTCCCTTGACGTTGACGAATCGATAAAATTTCCATTACGAATTCCCGTTGTCCTTAGTTTAATCTTAAAATTTGGTACGTTATCAGCCCATGCCTACACGTCACTGGGGGGCGCGAAGGCACGGTCTGCTCGCTAGTGCAGCTGGCTCTTAGTGCTGAATCCATAGTGCAAGTATGGGGAATCCGCCCCCTCCCGCGGCCCGCTGCCCCCTCCGCTCCCCCCGCTCGGACACTTCAAAGCAGAACGTAGCTCGGATGCCATCTCTGAGCAAAGCGATGCCTGAACGGACAAAGTAAACGGAACGCAGTAGAATTTATACTGGCGAGCAGATAAAGTAAATGTTTAGAAAAAGTTTACCTCCTCCTTCTGTTGTGTAGTGTAGCGTGAAAATAAAAGTAGGTACCGAGTATTTATCATGGAAGTATTGACTACGGATTAAAATAGCGCTACTGTCTAGCTGTTTAAGGTACATAATACAATATAATTTATAAAGAAACACTTTCAAAATTAATGAGCCTAAAAAATTGTTCACATACATTTACCTATGTCGTTTAAAAATAAACCTAGAACAAAACAAAACATTCAACGTAAATAAAAATCCATGAAACATAAAAATTAATGAATAATCCTCTAATATTGTAATGTTAAATAAAAAAAGTCAAACATAACATTTAAAGTCCTGTGATATAAATTAACAAACTAAAACTATTATGGAATATTTCATTCCTACAGCACAGACAAATAAATAATATCTATATAAACCAAAATAGACCATCTCTATAGACCAATAAATAATAGTCAATCAAAGGCAACAAACAATATTGAGTCATTGACTCCTCGCTCTAGTTTGTGCTATAAAAAATGTTATACTGAAACTTACCCGTTCGTCGACTGCCACCTTCCTAGACTTCCAGACGAATTCACAGACGGCTATGACGCAAGCGACCCCCATGCCGCCCATCAGCACCACGAAAACGCCGCCCACGTTAGCTAAGCCCAGTTCGTTGGCAGTGGACGAAGATTTCGAGGTTTCGTCCTATTTATGAAACATTGAAACTATGAATAAGCATTCCGTGAGGACGCGCTTCTTTTTACCATTCAAAATAATTCCTATTGACACGATTTTTAGTGCCATTTTTATCTTCAGCCTACATTTTTCATATTCAAATTATTACTTTAATATTTCAGCTTGCCAGTTAGTAAGCTTAAACTGAGTTTAGCTGTCCCAAAACTAAAAGCTACCGGAGATTGCGAACTATATATTTACATCCCGAAAAAGGCAAACAAAGGCGTCACACCGCCAGAGGTAGTGCATAATTCAACCACAATGAAAGACTACTTAAAATTTACGTCCGCTATTTAGATCATGGCACAATTTGAGTTCACAATCATTAAAATTCATGCTGTTTTTTGGCGTTTAAAAACTAAAAGGCTTTTGGATTGTAGGCCATGTAAACATGCCGTAAAAGCCTAACATGAACGTACTCTACAAGAGCCGCCGCCGCGTTTCTCCTTCCACCACTTTGTTTTCAATATGTGCAGTTTCCCTTCTTCTTGTAGTTTCAAAACAGCGCCACTTATAGCGGTACGGTATGGCGAATCTACAAAGTGAAAAGTTTATATTTAATGACCGAAATAAGCTCTTGCATGTTTTCGTGTAGCGTTTGAGGATGTTTGTGGATTTAATTTTGTAGATAAAGTGATACGTTCAACAGAATTGTGCAATTCTTGTTTGTTTTAGTTGATTATAAGTGTCCTATTAGTTACATCAAAATCGTATTTATAGACTAACTAATCCTTCAACTGAAGTACATAGGCGTTTTTAGCATAAAGAACCTACCTTAAGTATATGCCTGAATAAACTGATCCGATTTATTCACGGCTAAGATTCGTCGTGAAAAATCAAGAATGCTTTTTCGTGAAGGTTTTAAAAATGATATAAGTTATTCCGTAAAGGACGTTACGCCTAAATAAATGGGGTCACTACCTAATGTATACCTACGCCAAAATATATTTTTAAACTCTACATGCGTTGATTCTGAAGCAAAATGCTCCAAGAATTAAACCCAAGAGAATACTATAATGCTATAGAAGTAGGTATTTGAATTTTTAATGCGGCTATGGAAAAGTGGATAATGCTTAATAATTAATTAAATGGAATTTTAACTCAATAAAATACTGGTGATACGATTTATTGTACTTATTGTTTTGCAGAGCTTCAATCAAATTTCCTTCGCGAATTAACTGGGTTTCGAATAATAATTTCTTTTAAATCAATCTTTTTTTCGATAAGCTTATTACAGTATTATAATATTCTAACTTGGGAATGGAACATAATTATTTGAACGAATTATAAAGAAAAAAGGAATACCAATAAATATTGGAGTAAAAAATTGCGTTTGTAACCGTATCTACACAGGAATTTTAAGTAGGTAAAGCGACGAGACCTGTGGGTTGTTATTCCTCCTATTACAAAGAGGATTAACTACGAATCTAATCTAATAAAAGAAGTTACAATTTTATTTGCTTTTAACCGTGATTTACATTATTATAGACACAATTACAACAAAACCTATTACTACAGCGTGTTTAATAGTTTAATAAGGAACTCACTAGGTGGCATGGCTATTCCATATCCCTTAGAGTCCAACATTCCACCAACTTGCGTCAAATCACAGTTTCTCTCTACAACGTATTCAATGGTAGTGGATTCCATTAGATATGCATACGACCCTTTCCCACGCATGACCCTTTCCTCCCCCTCTTTATTGCTGCTCGTAAATACCGTAGGTCGCGCAGATTCCATGAATGACCACATTCGTTGGTATGTAGAGAAATTTGAGTCCTATAGCAACAAAAGTATCTATATTTGTTGAAAATAAAATCTTGGAATATCTGAATTTATTTTAAGATAAAATGAATAGATACGACACTTATATGAGCAGACTTATAAACCAATCTCATACGTACCCTAAAAAAAGCAGCCGTAGAACCTCCTTTCAAAGCGCCATATTTTATTTTGGTTTGTTTAGCTAAATCTTCCGCGCTCTCAATTGGCGAATCCATTCTTTCCACAGTGAGGAAAGCGGCTAAGTTTGCCGTGTACGAGGATATCATAATCAATGTAAAGAACCACCACATGCCGGCCACCATACGAGTTGAAACAGCTCTGGTTTGATAAAGTATTAAATATTAAAAATTCATTGTTTTGCATCGTATTCTTCTTAGAGGAAATGGAAATCCCAACTTATAATATGAAATTGAACCTTTGTTAGTAGTAGTAGTAAATGCACCTGTACTTTAAACATATTGTAGGTAATTCTGTCCACAGATCTTTAAAAATGCTATAAACATTTATTTTTTATTTAAGTAAAATCCCTATCCTAGTCAAAGAGAATTAATTCACAATTTAATAGCAATGTTTGAACTATATACTGAAGCCTTCAACTACATCGGAAGATCGGTTAGCACAAGTTAATCTATTATCTGAACTCAATTTCATAACTACTGGAATTATGAGCTTTTACTAAGACCACGAACACAGGGATAGAAAATACAACAACATTGATTTACTTATGAATTATAATTTTGATGCAGCAAGCTATGGATACTACAGAAGCACTGTGGTGCGAAAAATTATCTCTCTTCAAAATCAATTAGCAACTAAATAACAAACTGTTAACTATCTAGCAAAAACCTGGGATAGTTGAAATCGCCAACACGTTTCTATTTAAATTGGTCGCTAAGCGGCCACCGAAACTTGAAATTCACAAAGGGCTGTGGTCGCTTTGTAACTAATTAGTTTAACGAAGTACTTTGAATTGAATGATGATTCATTTTTTGAGCCTTTGTGAATTCAATTTCGTAGTGCGGTGATTTCTGGCATAGATTTTCCAGTTGACTTACTTCGGTGCGATATCCGAACCTTGCTGCATCAATGATCCAATGGTGAACCATAGCGAGTTCAACAGTGTGAACTGATTCTCCAGGACTGGCGGCTCGTCAACACAGTTGCGGGGACTGTCCCACTCGTACGGACTGAACCTGCGCCCAAATATACCCCGTCATTCACTGAAGCTCCGTATCGGAAGCGTTACGGAGGACTTCGACTCATTTCTGATAAACGCAGGTATAGTTGAATGAACGTCATACAGATGGAATACGTGAATTGATACTCTCTATTGTAGATGGGCAATTGTATTAAATCAAAGCTATCATACTTTCAAAATGATTATATTTTTATATCAATTTATGTAACAATTTTAAGTAACAAGGAAACCTTCGCTGTTACTTTAAAATAATCTGTCAAAAATATAACTGTGATGAGGGATTTTGAATATCAGTTTCGTATTAAATTATAATGAAATATGTTGGAATGTAATATTGAATGTGATGTGATGTAAACGACCTTTAAGGTCATTCACGGCGAGTTCGAGTTGGTATTTCATTTCTAAATCTGAATACATTAGATTTGCATCTTGTAATGACTTAACTTTCGTATGTTGTTAGCCAAAATGATCTAGATGGTTCTATTGTGTTGGTTCACTTCAGTTTTTATTAACATTTTCGATCTCATCACTCCTGTGGACTTCGCTGTGGTCACCATAAATAATACCAGAAACAATCTTGCATTCAACAAGTTTGTATCTAATATCAAAGAGATCCATTGTGATACAGGCTATCTTACTTGGGCAAAAAGTCACAGCTCTGTTGCATGAGCGAGCCGATCGCAAACCATAAACAATTTGCTAGGGAAAATATATTCTCCATTTTTTCGCCGTCTGCCGTGCGAGATTGGTGCCATTCGTATGGAGTGAACCTAATGAATTGTTTGAAACACACACAAAAATAATTTTAACTGGAATAAAACTACGCTATGTTGTAATATTTTTAAAACAAATATTTTTTACAGTTAGCATTCACTTGATTGTGAGAAAATGAAAACTCAAACGTATTAAATTAGAAGAATACCTACATCAGTTGTTGTATTCTGATGGTACATTTAAATCGATAACAAGATCATGTAAGTAAATATTGTCTCAAAATTTTTCTTAAATATGGAATACAGAATTAAATTTAAAACATAATATGAAACATATTACAAACAAACATAATAACAAACATAATTTAAAACATATTATATTAAACATTTCTTACCTTGCGAGTATAAACAGAAGAACGGACACTCCCAAATAAGCGGTTGCCATGTAGATCCAAACGTCCAGAGACAAAGGGGAGAGGAAGGAAAAGAGATTTGGCGGCTGCTTGATCGGTTTGCGGTATAGCACTGATATACCGAGGTTCATGAACGGCATCGTGAAGTCTACGACTTGCTCTCTGGTGTGGAAATTGTTTATAATATTAGTTCTAGGAACAGATCAAAGGATTTTATAATGGGTGTGACAACGGCAGGAAACTGATGAACGATGGTAGTGATGGAATGTTATCGGTTCTCAGGGGGTAAAATAAAACGCTTAAAATCATAATATACTTATACGAGGTAAGTAAATTTTAACGAAGAATAAGAAATAATTATTACAATGAAGCAACCCGTACGAGAGCTTGAGGAATTTAATAGTAGGAAAAATAAAGCTAAAAAATAAATGCCAAAACATGTAGAAATCCTGCATAACAAGTAATTTAAAGATGGAGCTAAAAATATGAACCGTTAAATAATTAAACAAACACGTGACAACATTCCAACAGAGGAAATTAACATAGACCCAGACATGTGCATTAGCGCGTAGCCCGGAGCAGTAAAATTAATGAACCTCGGAGTTAACATGAAGCTTGGTGACAAATTCAAAGAGTTTCGCGATATCTGAAGACGTATAGTAATGCGACTACAAAAGTTCTTTGTATCTACTTAGATGATATTTTATTAACCTGCTGCACATTTGCTACATTACTTTAACGAGATTTTAGCTTAGTCAACATTCCTTTGAATTCCACAAGGAGCAGAAATTTTAAAGTTCTTAGAAACATTTTTAAATTATCTCAGATTTTCTTTAAACTTTAATGCAATAAAATAGATACAATTTTCTATTTTTTGTCTGCGATCATATCTAAAATGTAATTTGTGTAAAATAATGAAATATAAGATAAAATTCTGTCCAAAGTGAAATGTTGAAAATATCAAACATCCAATTTATATTTTTCTTTCAAAAAACAAAGCAATTGGTATCCAAATAGAATTTCCCTATCTGTTATTTCGCACCAAGTTCAATCCACAATTCGGCATTATCCTAAAATTGAATTCCAGTTCAATATATCAAAACATTTATTGAATTACCTGTCATACGTGATAGTGAGGTCAGCGATCGCTAAATCGGCCCGTTGTTCCAGCAATTCGCGGATCATCCCATCCCACTCTTTGGTCTCGCGATTGAACGAGCCGTATCGACCATCGGGAGCCAGCTTGAATGTGTAATTGAAGCCGAGGATTTTTGAAATCTCGTGAATTAGATCGATTGCGTAGCCCTCGAATTGTGCGTTGCCGGTCAGTTTCTCACTCGCCTCCTTTCGCATGCAGTAGGGTGCGCTCTAGGGAATCGATGTGAGAATTTAGTGCGATGTAACGTTGTTTATTGTTAACGCACGCCGCTAGTTTCGAGAATAAGATTTTATTTTAATAGTAGATAATGGATACAACTTAAAATGAACGATTTATTTATTTTATTTTTTTAATAAATCTATTTTTTTTTTGTATCTAAATGAACCACAATTGCTTAAAACAATGTAATAGCTGAAAACGACTATTTCAGTAAACGTGTAAGTGTGCAAAAATAAAATTTAGCACACCTATTCCATTTATCTTTTCATAAATGGCGTCAAGGTAAATAAAAATTTACGTTACCGCAGTTTTACAGACTCCAAAATGTAACAAAGCACGTACCTCCAATAAGTGGACAAAATATACATATTAAATACCTTTTGATTTAAATAATTTTCCACTTTCTCTGAAATTTTGTGTGAATTTATCAGTTAGCAGGGCTAATTTCGTTTTAGTGTGACACGGGGGAGTAATAAAATGTTCCAGTGAATGAAGTACCACGAAATTGTTTCTTACCAGTATCGTAGTGACGATGAGCGTTTTGTTTTGGAGTATTTCGACGATTTGCTTCTGGTTATCGCCGTAAGATCGTGTGTAGTTGACACCTTCGGATGCATTCCACGTCCCGGCCTTTTGTAGGCCGTCCCTCGTCAGCTCTATTATGTCAAGGGTAAAATCGCTGCGGAAACCTTGATGATCGAACTTTATAACTCCCGTTAAACCTTTCATTTCTACCTGTTTATTGAATGGAATGAAAAATTTTAGTATGAAACTTTTGGGGTCGAAGATTGAATATATACTGAAGCTTAAAATATAAAATACCTAATATAATCTGATAAATCTTGAGTGCGTAACGAGGCATCTTGTGGTTTATGCCCTTTGTGCGTACTGCGTAGCGATTTTAAATATGTAATAAAATTTCATGTCACGTTTATAGCGGAAAATTTATAGTAGAAAGGGAAGTAAAGATGGAAAGATTATATATTATGAATAATAAATAACACTTTTCCTATGAACCACATCACTGGACTGAATCACTAATGTAAAACTCTGATAAAAGGATTGGGGGCTTTTTTATCTTTTTTTCATTGTCCGATGAAGCTGGGACTTTAATATTCTATTAAGAATAATAATTAATATAAGCATAAAAGTTTAATGCTCTTTAATATTTTATATACGAATATTTTTAATTAAACGTGATTTTTTCAGAACTTTTACAGGTTTTCGATAAAAAAAAATCAACGAAATGAAAAATGGACAATCCTCAAGAATTCGCAAGATTTTTAATGTTATGTAAATTTACTTCAATATATTTTTTAATATTTATGTGTTTGGATATTATTATCTTATATATAAAAATGAATCGCAAAATGTGTTGGTAAGCGCATAATTCGAGAACGGCTGAACCGATTTCGATAATTCTTTTTTTATTATATTCCTTGAAGTACGAGGATGGTTCTTAATTAGGGAAAACGTAAATTATGTACCACGGGCGAAGCCGGGGTGGACCGCTAGTCTTATAATATAAAAATGAATCCCAAAATGTGTTGGTAAGCGCATAACTTTAGAACAGCTGAACTGATTTCTTTAATTCTTTTTTTAATTATATTCCTTGATGTACGAGGATGGTTCTTATGTAGAGAAAACGTGAATATGTACCACGGGCGAAGCCGGGGCGGACCGCTAGTATTATATTAAATTGACCGCTCTCCTTTAAAAGGTTCGTCCCTTCAAGATGTGGGTGAAATTAATGATGGGGACACGACATGTTAAATGAATAGGGTAGCCGGTAGGGTACATTCCATGATAATAAAACCTCATTAACAACCAGGAAGATCAAAACTTCGTAAATGTTTAGAGAACTTTTCATACATTATGAAGGGGCAAGAAATGTTTCATATCTGAAGGAAATACTAATCATGAACGCGGTTATTAAACTAAACATCATTCTGTAGGCTTTAGCAAATGCGATAATTAAAATAAACTTTTATGGGATTTCGTATTTTAAACGTTTAAAGCTTAATTGTCGTTTTGCTCATACATAATACGGTTGCTCTTAAAAATTACGCGTATATCCACGCGTAATTTTTAGAGTATTAAATTAAAAATAGGAATTAGTTTTTGATTCGATTCTTAGCTTAGCAAAGCACATTTTAAACTGTAAAATATTTTTTGCTGAGGACTTAATTGTTAATTTTTCCATACTTAAAAAAATTATAATTTAAATAACAGCTCCTAACATTTAATTCATATGAAGGTGAGGTGATAAAACTGAATTTACATAATGACTCTAGCGGCACTTCACTTTTGAAACTTGGGTGACTTGGGTCAATGTGTATTTAGCTTTTTTTTCTAATGCTATTTTTATTGTAGTTTTAATAATTATAATAACATTTTAATTATAGCATTGTTTTTAAATTTATGATAAAAAATTGCTAAACTAAATAACAACGTCAATATAATTTACTGTTTCGGACATTAATAATGTTCCAGAAGCCTAGTGTTCTTTTTTAAGTGTGAGAATAAAATGTATGTGAAGAACCTTTATATAAATCACTTTCAGTACAGATTAAAAATTCGTGTAAGAATGAACAAAACGGAGATACTAAAGCACTACGCTCACGCAAGACCTTGATAAGATTTATCTATAATGAAATCCATCCAGGTATCGCAAAAAAGTTTATGTAATAAAATTTTAGCGTATAACGTAATAATATTTTTGCGTATAGCGTTATATATTTTACACACAGGCAAAACTTTAACCACTAAACTTTAAAGAACTTTTACTACAAACTCTACACCAAAGTCCTAACGTAAACATTGAACATCATCATTATCTAGCAAATAGTCACCATTTCTTCATTGTCAACATGTAGAGATCACTTAGATACACACAGCTATAGCGATAAGATCACCTTTCGCTTATTCAAAATGTACTTTCTGCATGTTGAGTTCAATAAAGCATTATCATATATTCAATATGTAATACTCACGATTTTCATATAATTAATCAGGCTATATCCATGAGGCCATGTGTCCTCCGCCTCACACGACAAAGGCCGAACGTCAATCTGCTGCGACGTGTCAAGGTCGTGCAGCGCTTTCGCGAACAAATGGACAGCGTCGTACATCAACGCTGTTTCAGTCTTCATGGAAAAACAACACATTAACCTTGTGCTTAAAGAATACTAATGTTCAGCAACAGGTTCGCTCGAGGCAAATTGTAAGCAAGATTTTATCTGTGTGACTGTAGTATGAAAATATGGGTAGTCATTTGTTTTAGTATCATTTTCTTTATAAGCTCTGTATCTTCATAAAGTACAAGATTCTTTATTTATTGTAATATTGTAAACTAATATAACATGATTGAAATAGAAATGAAACTCACCTTAATAAAAGTCATATTTTCCTGCGAACAAACAATACGATATTAAATCTCTGAACGTAAACAAATACGGGATTATAAAACGAAATTACCTTCGCCGAGGTGTGTCCCAGTTGTAATTTCCTTCCCTTTCTCGCTTCATCATAAACCCAATCTCTGACTACTCGCTGTACTTCGGGCCTTTCTGGATCAAGTAATCTTAGAGCTGTTATATTTGTGCCACCGTATTTAAACTCTTCTAAGTCAACGCTGTGTAAATCCTAAATAATAGATAACAAATTCAATATCAAACTCATACGAATAAGGAAATTATTAACATTGAAATGATCCGTATCGGAAGGTATGTATGTAAATAAATAACATAAATTACGTTTTTTGAAGAGAAAAACAGTCCTGAATTCTGGTTAAATGTGATTCAAAAGAGTTGATATGTGATATAGATTTTGAGGATGAGTTTTACTCAAGCAATACATAATATTATATTCTACTAACATCATACGTGTACCTTTAGTCCGCTCACAAAATCAGTAAACCGGTCTAATCTCCAGTTTTAAAGCCAAAAGTGCTAAAGCGAAGTTCGAAAACAATAAGTAAACTCACTAAAGACGTGATGAGGTAACTGTGATAATCCGACATCATTCCAATCTGTTGCGCTTGCTGTAAAACATCCCTGATCCTCTCGGTAACGCAGTCGAGTACAATGTGAGATTCCGCAGAGTTCTTTATTTGTTTCAAAAGTGGCCTACAAAAATAACGATAGCTTTCCGAAAGTGCGAAAAGAAACAACAATAACATGTTTATTTCAGATTTATTGAGCAAATGTGAGGATAGAATGAGATCGGGCCTCATTGTGTCGATGAATCGCAATAACGCTCTCACGAATAAAATCTATTTGGTAGATTATTTCATTGCCATTCGTTATTTTTCTATGAATATTTTTCTGTGAAATTGGTATTGAAAGTAATTGTTCGGTTACGTTCAATTATATCAGTTATTTGGAAGGCAATTGTGATCATATTGTGCGACGTTTTACTCCTTCAATTACTATTACGTCAATATCTCTATGAATGGACAACAATTTCAAATGGCTAAATATAAATCAGTAAATCAGATTTAATAGCTTTGAAGACACTGTTACAATACAATAAATTTTAGTTAATGTTGTTATAATATTCAAATCGGCGTAATATTGTAATTCATTTAGATGTTGGGTAGCTAAGGCAAATCATAATAGGTCTCAAGAGAGACAACGCCAGCTCTCGCAATTCTAGATATTGGAATTCGTGGCACAGATATTCGCAAATAATGAACATTTATATTAATTTGAAGTAATTTGCTATTAATCATGCCTTCCATTTGTGGAAGATAGTTATTTGGAAGTGTTGTATTGCTAATATTTGATTTTAAGGGTATCATCATGCTATTGATAATAATAATTCTTTGAATAAGAACTATAGTATTTCTACCTCTTATTTGTTCTTATTTTATTAATGAATGTTCTATTATTACATTATCTATTTATAAACGATTTTAAAACGAAATACTTAAAAAATTTCAAAAACAGCTACTGCTTATCTGTTAGAAGTATGTTATTATTCAAACCAAAAAACATAAAAAGAAAAGTTGCATCGAAACAAAATGTAATTTCCCTTTTACCCTACTATACTATCTTGCCAAAATTAAACTAGAGCCATAAATAACTAATCAGCATGTTAATTAACCTGTAGTCATGAGAATCGGGCAGTTGTCTAACCGCAACCGGCAGTTCGGATGGCCCATGGGCTTTCAGTAATTCCTGTAGGCGAACCAAACCGTCGCTGTTCTCGTAAACTATTGTGAACGACTTCCATCCCCAGGCTTTCACGAGGTCTACGTATGCCTATAAGAAATATTGTTTTAAGATTTGTTCCATTATTCACTAAGTTTTAGTCTAGACGTTACAATCGAACTCTTTAATATTCAATATTTTAAGGGCAAAAGTCTTCACATTTCTTATTGTATAAGATATTCAGTCAATTCGATGAAGTATTTATTCACAAATCTTTTTGTATCAAAAATTTATTGAGTCACTTTTTTAAATCTATTCACGGAGCTCTTTAAACACGTTAATAGTTTGATTTTATTTATATAGATTATAGAAAAGAAAATTCAATTTATTAGGTCACCAAAACCTCGAGAATTGGTTAGGTACCAGGGTAGCATAGCTTGTAGAAACTCACGCGGCTGAGTGCAGCTGGGTGCGGGTACAAGTTGACGAGACAGGACTCCCGCCTCGTTCTGTAGTCCCATCTGGTCTCCAAGTGGGGCAGTTCCATTGTGTCGCATATAGATTGGACGTGTGCAGCTGCGGGTGCAGATTGCGGTCCGAAGATAGCAGCTACTCCACTCCGTAGGAGGTGGCATACTATACCAATAGATAATGTATTGCTTGCTTTTGAAATTGTCGTGTTTTATCTAGCACTTAAATTACTTTTTTGGTAAAAATCTGCTTTTATGAAATGTTTCAAATTTAAACCAGACAACAACAAATTTATGGTTACTAATAGTAGTTTCTTTCTCCAAAAAGTTTAATATTGTCTTTTTTACGACAATGGGTTTGAACTAGTATAATGTTTTTTATCTCAATAATTCATACTTATTTAGATATTATGTTTACATTATCCTACTTTTGTATAAAATAATTAAACATTAATTCTCGCTGTAGACATGTTGAACGTCTTTAAGCGTCCCATTTAAACTAAATTGAAGCAGTATTAATAATAGTTACACGACTTAACACATTTAACATAATAACCACACGTAATTACATGTTAAACGCTATAATAATTTCAGGAGCAAACCCGTTCCCATCTTTTGTTAAATTAAAGTTTCTCTTAGAATTTAAACTACACACGTCGCAGACGAGAGTTGTATAAAAGCTATTAAAGTAACACAAAAAGAAAATTGAGCTCACACCGAAGTCTGCTACGTTTTATTTACGTATCGTACGAACCTCTTTTAGACGCGTGGAAACTGTCTTGAGGCGATATTGTTTCTACCTGAGCGAGTAATTTCGCTCGAGGCAACACAGCCCTGTCCGCGTTAACCCTTTCCACGGCGTATCGGAACGCAACTTCTTGTTTATCATCCTCCGGGTGGAATAGACCCCCTGTTACAATTATGTCACTTACAACACCAAATTTAATTAACAAGAATACTGTATCTTAAACGTGAGGAATGTAAAATACAAGTTTAATTGGAATGAAACAATTGTGTAGAATAAGTAAGAATAATTGAATGGCGAAACCGCGCGGAGCGCAACATAAACTTCTAATAATGTTGTTTCATTAGTTAAAGTGTTTGTGAAGTTTATATAATGTAAATATTAGCAAGGTTGGGTTTTTTTTGACACAAAAGACAATTTGGTGTCGAAATTGCAATCTTTTCATGCATTTGTGTTATTATATGACAACTTTGAATGATAATTACGAATGATAAGTTTATAACGTAAGTAAGTTAACTCACCAATTCGTATAGTATCAGGCAGCGCTGAGAGGTGACCGAAAAACAAAATGAGAAAAACTGCCTTCGCTCCTCTCATTCTGTAACAACAGATAAAAACAAAAACTTTTACAATAACCCAAGTTTTATTTTCGTTAAGCAATACGAAGGCATTATTTGTTAACCCTTACATGCCGTGAGATAATTTACCTACTTTTTCAACACAGACTGTGTAAATGGGACCAGCTGTTATAAACTCCATTTGTTATTATTATTACACCGACGTATTTATGAAAGCATTAATATAAATAACTAGCTTTCCACCCGCGGCATCGCCCGCGCAGTCAAAGAAAAACCCACATAGTTCCCGTTCCCGTGGGATTTTCGGGATAAAACCTATCCTATGTCCTTTCTCGGGTATCAAAATATCTCTATACCAAATTTCATGCAAATTGGTTCAGTAGTTAAAGCGTGATTGAGTAACAGACAGACAGACAGACAGAGTTACTTTCGCATTTATAATATTAGTATGGATTTATTGAAACAAATGAATAAAGTTTCCATTTTGTAATAACCAACGAATATGAACAAGCAATGATTAGGAATAGTTTTAGTATTTCAAGACAAGACTTATAGGAGTACAAATTGGTAATGAACCTATTCGTGTTATATGAAAAAATCTTTTCTGCTTATGATTCTGTTTATATTTTTTCTGTATAATATGATATTATGATACGATTTATTAAAGACACATAAAAATTTTCTTGGAGTTTGATAAATACTTAATTGACCTACGCTTCGCAACGATTCAGATTAAACAATAAAACTGTTAAATTCTTGCGATATTATTTTTTTTCGTTTGAAGTTTGAATATAAGCATGAATATAAATTATCCCATAAAAAAAAGCAATATCATCAGATATGGGCAATGAGCATACGTGTATTTGTATCTAATATTACAAAATTATTATTACAGTGATTACATAACTTTTATAACGAAAGAGCATGTTATTTCTTTTTACATTTGCTTAGAGATTATATTTAGCTGATACGGCAGAAATTTTCTGAGGCATCCCAGCTGATGTTAGCTAACCTCGTCGGGTTTAATCGTCAGAAAGGTCAAATTTGAATAAGGTAATGCGTTTTTGGCAGCATCTGTATTTATGTTATAGAAACCTGACAAAATACAAATTGGCAATGTACAGCTCTTCCCTGACAGAGGACAGATAAAAAGCATTTTGTGGTAAAGTACCTATTGCATGTTTTGGCCAGTAATAACACTATCTTGGCAACAATGTTTATGCTTAAAAATCTGGATAGTATAAAGGCCTAGAGAATTAAAGTGTTATCGAACGTGACCCGGATTAATTAAAGCATGGGATCGGAATTATGTACCAAGCGTATTTGTACAATTATTGAAACTTCTTTATCGGGGTTGGAAAAAAATTTAGTGTAACATTTTTTTACGCGTTTGTTATGCGCCATCTTTTTCTCATCACTACCACGCGTGATTAGACGTATTTCTGTATAGTAAATTATTTTTTGAAAAATAAGGTCATAAATCACGTGTGTACACTAGTACACGCACACATTTTTTATGTACTTTATTATATACTAACAGTACCTACAGCCGTTTCTCCGCGCGTATAGATGGAGCTTTTACTGTAATTAATATTGTAAGAATAAACTAGAAATTATGAAACTCCGTTTCGCAGTTCTTATTGTGTTTCCATTGAGTTTGAAGTAGGTAGTGTCGATAGGTATACTTTATTTCGTTTTATTTAAATAATTCCATACTAATATCACAGACTAATAATAATATACTACGTATACAACTAATATTATAAATGCGAAAGTAACTCTGTCTGTCTGTCTGTCTGTTACTCAATCACGCCTAAACTACTGAACCAATTTTCATGAAAGTTGGTATGGAGATATTTTGATACTCGAGAAAGGACATAGGATACTTTTATCCCGGGAAAATGACGCAATCCCACGGGAACGGGAACTATACGAGGCGAAGCCGCGGGCGGAAACCTAGTGTAGTATAATTATACATAAGGTGCACATCAAAATACCAAAGAGAAATAATAAAAAATACCCAGGCTCGGGTAGAATGTAGCAGGTGTAGTCAAATAGATATAAGTTTATGAAAATATATATAATGTAATTATTGTACTTAGTTACAGTAAGATGAAATCGACGGGTGAAAGGCTAAGTAATCGGTTAATGTTAGCGACATTTTTTTAACTTTACAGGAGAGCCAATTAAAAGTATTTTTTTTTTAATTCATAACTTGTAAAATAATATTAATATGAGTGACTGGGTTCAAAACATATACCTACTATAGAATATATTATCAATCAAGGAAATTAAACTACAGCGGCTGAAATGATTCACATACATTTTTACGAACCGATATATAGGTATTATAAATTTTGCGATAAATTTCTCCAGAAGCAATTAACTGCGAACATTTCCATTAAATGTTTTTTAACGTAGCCATAAATGCAAATAACTGGGATTTAGTAGTAAGAGTGATTACTATACTTAATATATAGACTGGCAGGTTTTCATTAATTATTATAATTTAACATGTCAGTTTAACTAACTCTAGAGTTTCATAGATACTATTTTAAAGAGCCTATGTAAATAACTACAAAAAAGCTAAACTAACAACATAATAAGCACGAAAATTACTTCTTTATTCAATACAAAATTCCTTTTAAAAGTTAATGGAGCGCTATCAAAAGAAGTTATAAGATAACAAACTTTCCACCCACGGTATAGGTTATATTGAGATTATATATAGTAAGGTAAAGCTTTGCCAGCATTGTTTATACTGTAGAGAACCACTATCCATGTGAAAACGAAACGCAAATCGGTGTAGTAGTTCTTAAGTTAATCGCGAGCAGACAGATAGGCGCGGCAGAGTGTATTATTTATATAACGATGAAATTTATTATAAGAATAATGTCTAGTACAGAAAAATATAGACACATTTAGAATTAAATGAATTATCTTTCTTATGTTATGATGCAACAACCAAAACCATTGATCGTCCTAAAAGAGAGGACGACTATTGTCATATTATGTTAACTAATAGATACATTGCTACTACTTCTAGGATATGTGTATTTTAAATAAAATGAAAAAAAAGAGTCCGTATACATGACGCTAGTTATAACAACAACAAACACCCCACTGTATAAAACAAAAGTGTTTATACGCTACAATACATACATTGTAAATTATACAAATATTTTATACGCTCATAAATAAATGCAAATTCGAACTCATAAGGATCGTGTCAACATGAATAAGTCGTGGGTGTCGAAAATAATTCAAAATGTAAATAAAGGCTTCGAATTCGAATCCTTTAGACTGAAGAAAACTTTATTCTTATTCCTGACATAATTATGTAATGTATCTTAGTATTTTCTAAATGTAAATGTAATTGAGATTGAAAGGGCAGTCTGCAATAGTGTTGATGAGAAGTGAATAAGTTGCAAGTTATTATTTCAATTAATCTCTATTATATTGCTCTCTTTCTCTTTTGATACAGATCCTTTGCCTAACAGTGTTTATTATAACCATTTTATTTTCTTTTATTAAATTATTAAATTAATCCTTATAAAAAGCAAAAAATAAACATGTTCCGTTCATTTGCGGGTCAAATATTTAACGATTTTTAAATAAAATGAGTTACCCACATTAATTAATAATGCATTAGGGACGTACCTATCTGATAATTCTACACTAATATCCGTTTTATCCGTTCTTTATTTTGCTCGTGATATAAAGTATCGTATTTCACATAATCCGATACTCTTTATTCCACAGTAAGCAACTTATTGAGTTAGTTTATAATTCGTGGTTTAAATAACGTTGTACAGCAAACACTGGCGCACGTGTAATAGAATTGGAAAAGACAATAACTTTTTAGCTAAAGTATACTTATTCGTACAAAAACCTCCCTTGCTCTGCTTTTACAACATCGAATCAATCACATCTAAGCGTGGGAGCTCAGCTACAGCCTGTATTATTGCATTAATTTTGCGTTCGATCTACAATAGCAAAAACATTTCTAATGACACACTTAGATTTTATTACACAAACGCAGTCTCGGCTCTTAATACGAGCCGTTAAAACACTAATTTAATAAAGTAAACAGCATTGACATTAACAAGGTCGTGCCTTTAGTATTACAACATAAATCGAATTTAAAAAACCGTATTTTGTAAATACATACCTGTTTAATTAATCGGTTGTAAATTCATCGCTTCATAATGATTTCATTAGGCTACGTTCATATTAAAACACTTCACAAACACCAATCACAGAAACGGAAAAATCGTTTTAATTAAAACGGAGTCAATTTCAGGGGTCGAATGATTAGCGTAGTTGTTATGTGATTAACTCGATTTGATTATTATGATCGAGTGGGTATCGATTAAAATTCGAATCGTGAATGAATTTGGAAGTAAATAGGCCGGTAGGGACGGCCGCCCGCGAGGTTGGCGTCGTTAGGCTGGCGGGGCAACGCGTGGAAGCCTTACGGAGCATGCGCGCCGACACCCTTCCCGGTTGCCATTCTAAGGCTCCAACACCGAATTCTGGCTTTATTAAATTAGTTTACGGGGAAATACTTTAATGATTCCCATTTTAATGTAAAGAATTTGCTATTAGAACTAAAAAACAGTTTAGCAGTATTTGGATCGATACCGAGCAAACTATCAATAGTAAAGTTACGTTCTTTGCAGTTTTTTTGCCGCTGTCAATTTTGCTGCTTAAGAAGACTGAAAGAATATCATTGAACGAACAGAATACAGAAGTGTAAGATTATATGAATTATAACATTAAAGAGTCTGTTTCCGTGTTCAATTCATTTTCTCAAATGAACTTCAAATTTTAGCATCAATACTTGGGGAATTTACCCGTGAGATTTTTGATTGATCTTTACAATCTGGGAAATGGAAAAGATTTTCCTTTTGTTTTCTCGCATTGCTTATGTCATTTTGTGTCGAATACATTTAAAAAATTATGTTTTATTGGATGCTGTAATTATAAAATGGATTTTTATAATATGACGATTAACGACGACTACCGACTTTTTTAAAATTATAACACTTTAAAATACTCTTGAAAGTCTTTAACTTTATTAGGTTAACACGTTCAACTACTCTTGAAAGTCTTTAATTTTATTAGGTAAACATTTTTGTAGTTTGTTATTTGTAATGCTAGTCACTTATTGTTATGTCAGTTCGTTAAAATGAGGAAAAATTGCTAGGTATTAACTATTTATTGTTACCGTGGTAAACAATACATTGTAAAGCATTTCTAAATCCTTCTTAATAATAATTTATTACATAATATAATATTAGAACGTTACGTGTATTCATTGCATTTAAGTCACTTATCTGCCAAAAACGCATATAATTTTAATGGTC
Source organism: Colias croceus (assembly GCF_905220415.1). Lineage (NCBI taxonomy): Eukaryota > Metazoa > Arthropoda > Insecta > Lepidoptera > Pieridae > Colias > Colias croceus. The sequence goes on from NC_059549.1 coordinate 6,269,076, forward strand.
GACGCACATTTTAACTTAGATATGAGTCAAAATAATTCTGTGAAAAACTCTATTAATCATTTATATCAATTGAAAACTGTTTCTTTTATTTGTATAATTTAATCCCACAAACTAAAACTAACTATGTCCCTTTATTTATTTGCATTAATTATCCAAGCAAAACCATATAAAAAATGGGTTAAACAACCGTCCTTCATTCTAGAAAACAACTGAAAGAAAAAGGTCCCCTTCTGAATTTGTAAAAGGTTGTTGTCAAAACCACCATCGAATTATCGTTACAATTCGACCTTAATCTGTTTTATAAACATTTCCCCATGAGATTAAAAGTTTAGGGATTCCTCCATTAGCGTAGATTGACAATGTGTATTTGTAATAGAAATTCTTGTTTAAATGAAACAAACTTAGCGGAAAGGAGGTGATATCCTTCTAATACCAAAGGATTGATGACTCTTATATAATAAATAAAATAAATAATAAATAAATATTATAGGACATTATTACACAAATCGACCTAGTCCCACAGTAAGCTCAATTAAGGCTTGTGTTGTGAGTACTAGGCGACGATAAATATAATATTTAATAAATACATATATAGATAATAACACCCAGACCCAAGAACAAATAATTGAGTTCATCACACAAATATTTGCCCTGACCGGGGATCGAACCCGGGACCGTCGGCTCAGTAGGCAGTTACTTTACCACTGCGCCAACCGCGTCGTCGTAATGTACTTGACCTCCTTGGTACAGTGGTTTACGCGTGAGCGTAGCACCGAGGGGTCCTGGGTTCGATTCCCGGTGGAGACGAAGAAAAAGAAATGTCTCGGTCTGGTAGGACACAGACGGCTGATCACCTACTTGTCCCTGAAGAAAATCGATCAGTGAAACAGATGTATAATGCATCAACCCCTTACCCCACTAGGGGACATGGGACTTAACTTATATAATGTACTTATTTAAACTATATTGGTTATTGTTTTGTATATAATTTTATTTAGAACATTATCTACAATATTCCAGGATTCTCTAAAAATAGGCAGATAAAATAAAATAAGTAGTAAGGATTTTATCCAACCGCGTAGATATTTTATTAATAGTGCACAAGGATGTACGTGAATATAAGTGCACTCTCGTTTTTCATCACTCTCTCAGTTCAACTGAGTTTATTACATCATAAAAATCTAACTAATATTTGTAATTTGAAAGTATAAATGCATGTGGAGAGTTTAAATAATTTGTACTTCTGCATTTTAGACCTTGGCTAAATTTGGGGTATAGATTGATTGCCTGATAGAATATAATCCGTCTATAGTTTAATTTTTTACGACAATTATTATATAAATATTTTAATTAACTTATGTCGTTCTCACTACCTAAGCACAAACTTTTGAATTATGTGAAACATATTTTTGTAATTGTATTTTGGTTCCGAGGGCGGGGACCTGGTGATCTGTGATACCGGTTAAAACCCATTTCAGACACCAGCTCCTCCAACTCCAGCTTATTGTTTATAATTTTTGAATGCATGTAGATTAATTTATGTGATTGGGAATTGTGAGGAGAAATAAATAAATGATTTGATTTGATTTGACAAAAGCAACAAACTGAAACCGCAAAAACGCATATATTTTTTATAAATGCTATATTTAGGTTGTTAAATTGAGTTTGAGTAACTTCCTGCTCTGGGTAGGTATATTGTTCTTTGGGGGCGAGATTGCGTATTTGCGATAACCTTTATTCTGTTGGCTTCTATCTCATTTTCAGAGACGTGCTGGCGACTGGTGATAAATGATTTGTATTTGTTTTATCTGCACAATAGACAATAGTCGCAACTCCATTGTACAGAAATAACGTTTAATTCACTGAATGAAAGACCATTTTAAAGCCTTTCAATCAATTTTTACTTTTAGCTCCATTTGAGACAGACAAGTTTGAGACCATCCATTTTGTTAGGATTATACATATTACGCAAATGCTGTGTAAGTGTATAACTCTTACTTTGTGTATACCATAAAATATTGTAGATCATTAAATGTTACTTCTGTACTATAGAACAACACGACTCTCTGTTTCATTTTTGATAAAGCTAAAGCAAAAGAAGAAATTAAAAATTAAATTATTAATAAAGCGCATTGAAATTAGACCATTTTAGAAGATACCTAATAATTATGGATGTTTATTTACAAAGGTTCACCCGCATTAATTATTATGCTACTACCGATTTGCAGATTAGTTATCTTGATTTCCTGATAATTGATTTAAACATACATATATACATTTTCAAAATGTTAAAGATATCCAAAAATTTTCTATTCTCCGTTTGATCGCGTTACAGACACAAAATAACTATATTCAGCTAGAAACAAACAACGGGAAACGTAAATATTATTGGAATGTATCCGAATGTAGCTATGCATTCCGGTGTCTGTTTACATTTGGAATATTATATAAATTATTGAAAAATATTTCTGCCAGACAATACATAAAGGGTTGTTTGAAAATTTTTAAACTTTAATTTTATAGGAAGACTTAAGGTGGAATATAGGCTGTATTCTTTATGCATTAAAAAGCTTTATACCTATGTTATATTCAAATCCCGAGCTTCGGGGTTAAACGTTTTAAATTTATGTAAACGTAATTTTTTTGTAATATTAATTGATACATACAAGTTTTAAGGTAGTTGAGAAATATCTATATGAAAATAGTATATTTGACATTAATATATATTTTATGGTAATACGACATAAGATATTAGAATTGGAGACATACTTACCTACTTTATTAAAGAATACTGTAAAATAAATGTTAAACATTTAAGTGTAAGTGACGTTCGTAAAAAGTAAAAATATATTTTATTAGCTCTACATTGTATGTGAATACTAATTATTATGAACTATGTAGGTCTGTGTGTCTATATTTGCGGTCCCCTATATCGTGTAATTATCTGATATTGATTCACAACCTCGGATTTCATAGGGTATTGTGTATACGTACTTAACAATGTAATACAACGTGTTATTAACGGTTGTCACTCCCTATAGAATACAGATATATACATAGTTAGACAATAAACATTATTCACTTATTTTTTTAGGGTATTCTCAACAGTTGCCAACGCTATCAAATAAATCAAGAGAAATTTAACACCTTGAATAATTTCTAAAATTTTACTATGCACGTAATGTATGTGACACCAATTCATTTGAATTTCATCAAGATCATTTTGGTATTTCGTACAATAAGAACATAGAGCAAAACTCATACGAGTCACGAAACAAATATATAACGCTTTTGTGCGGTTTTAGAAATTGATCCATATTTGTTCTCTTCAAACACGTCTATTTGAATAGAATAAACTTTTGCAGGCATCTTACTGAGATAAGATATCTTTTGAGTATACTTTAAAGGATTCTGAATGGATTCGTGAGAGCTCTGAAGTTGGGGACATGTTGAGTAGCAATCTTTGGTTGGCGTTCCTCCAACAGATAAAAGTCAGACGGACTAAGATGAAATACTAAGATATTAATATTCCCTATTTATGTGTGCTGCGCGTGGGACTCTAATAACTCGACGGAGAAACAATTGATTGTTGTTTTATGAAACCTTGACGTCAATGTAAAAAAAGACGTGTTGCACTTGGGGACTGCCGCGGTAAAGCTATTGCATAGCATGCCTTCAAGCCACACCTCCGAGCACGTCGGAGTGGGGAGCGTGAGGTTTTTTCGTTACGGAATTTCTCGATTCGGTCCCCGCGCTCAAGGCCCGAGATAGAAGCTATGCAATAGCTTAAAAAATTGTCTCAAATCGTGTTAATACAAATTTGAATATTGTATAGCATCATCATCATCTAATATTGCAAAAAGAGTATCGTTTAAAAATATTACCCAGTTATACTGTAGTTGTAGTTAAAACTTCTCTAGCGGTTCCAAACACATTTCAAACAACTTAAAATATACTCCAATAATATTACTCAAACTTCAAAATATTATAATCGTATGAGAATTTGTATTCTGCAATTGTACCTATACTTGAGGGTAAACTCTATTCCAAATTAAACTGTATTACTAGCTAAGCCGACGAATAGCGCAGGCAAATTTAAGCTTTACAATATATAAATAAAGCGTCATAAAAATTATCTCTCTGCTAATTATTGAATTAGCAGATCATCTTTGTGGGAACATGCGAGGGTTAACAATACTAACGTAAACAAGAGGTCTCATTCCTTGAGCCCTAACGAGCAAAACTGAGTTTCAGATGACAAAGGATCTTTGTGAAATTAACTCCGAATTTCTTATTTCGCATGAGTAACTTGTTTGTTTTCTTGACATCTAAATATGGAATTATTTACCGTTGCGCGAAGCGACTCAGGGAGATTATGTTTTGCATCATTAAACGTGGCATCTTTTAAATGTTTAACTCGCGATCCCTTAAGCTAACACGTTACAATATTCTTGTATGACATCGCATTCATTTAGGGTATTATATAACAAAGGCTTTTTCCTATTAATATACGTTTGCATAAGGTATTAGCTAAGGTTTCGTTCTTTCCCTTAATTTTATATTTTACTAGCTATGTATATGTTACATGGCCTTGCTCAATAAATTGACTATTTTACATTGAGATAATATTACTGCGTATGGAGGAGACACCACGAACAAAATCTGTGCGCAAAGATCAATAATTATTTAGTTAATTATGGTAAGATTTATTTAGTAGTATTTAAGGATTTAAAACTAAAACTAAAGTGCAATATTATCTATAGATGCATAATAATAAAATTCAACATTGATAACAGGCGCTACGTTATATTTCATAAAACTTTTAAACTAGGTTTCCCATATACGCCGGGAGGCAGAAAGTTAAAAGATTTTTTCGCAGCAAAACCTTGCATTATTAATTCTTGCTCCATTGTAGAACATGACTAAACGAATTTTCATCCAGCTCGCAGGTATCCTACGAAATATTAATGTCGTCTGGTCCATTGCACTCGCTGCAATCTCGGTAACTCTTCCGATTAACAGGTTGCTTGTGAACTGAAGAAGTGGTTAAAGTCTACACTTTACTATATAATACTACTATTTGACTTTAACCCTAGAACACTAACCTTATTTTTCGACGTTTAATACTAACCTTCGTCGTTTCGTCTACGCTGTTTATTGGAGGGGATTTAGGGGTTTAATTAAAAAAATATATTTGTAGTTATGTTTTTATTTTAAGGACAAGATATTAATCTACATATAAAAATATTAAAATATTTATTTTAACATAGTTTTAATTCAAACAGTCATCAAAATGAGATCACAGTTTACACGATTTATGAACATTCTTAAATTTTTTGAAAAATTCCGTACATATAATATATACCTCTAAATTGCTCGAAATAAACTATTAATTACAAAAATAATATCTGGAAAATTAATTAAAAATATAATTTTGATAATAGCTTAGGATCTAAAACATTTGTGACACACATCAAGTTTGTGTTCCCCACACAACGATTTATGCACTTTGTGCACCTATTTTTAGGTCTACCTTTGCTTTACGGAGGGACATATAGCATATATGTTTATTTTAGTTTGCTATGGAGGCACATCAGCAGCATTACTTTGCTCAGTCTCATTTATAACTTTCACATTATTTCTTCCTGGCATGTTTAAAATTTATGTAATTGAGTCCCACAGAGTATCAGTAATGTCACCAATAATTATACCTGAAAAACATTGAAGAGGATCTAAAATATCTTGAAAAAAGCGTACATGACCACGTGCTATGTATCTATGTTCTTTGAAGGTCTTCTGCTTTGTGACCTTGACTGTTGTGATGACCATAATATGTGTTTGTCTCTCCCAAGAAGAATGGTACGCGATGGTCTTGTAATCGCTAGGGTCAGCTGAAGTGCTCTTCTTCATTTCTCATAGGTGTCTCGTCTTCAATAGAACGTGGGGAGATGTATTACTACTTGCCTCATAATTTTGATCTGGAAATTGCTCTTTATTTACAGTAGAAACTTCATCATCACCCTCCGTTTCATGCTTCTTCAGCCTCAATGTGGTCTTCAGGCTCTCTCGTAGATGAATCTTCCTTATCGCTTTCAACTTCTAAAACTAACATATGAATCGTATCTAAAAAATAAAATAATAGGCACCATTATAAAAGATAAAATAACGTAATTATAACTTAACTAAATAGTACGAAAAGTTACGTTAATACTAACCTTCGTCGATGTGACGAGCCATGGTTGCTGGAACAGCGCGTGTGGACCTTCCACGCACAAAGCACTACCGTCCATCGCAAGCGCAACGGGTTGGTTGAGATTAGCTGAAGTCTGAAAATCATATGGTCGCGCGCGTAAAAGTTACAGCGATTTTTTTGGTGACGCGTCGTCGAATCGACGAAGGGTAGTAATCTAGGGTTAATATTGTTAGAACACACACAGACCGTTAGACGTTAGAGTAGTTAGCTGTTAGACGATTAAAGAATATTGTCGTTTGATTTTATATTTTGAGCAATCAATGTAAAATCAATGTAGAGGTATGTTTTTAAAATATATTTGATATATAAGTGCATGTAAAACTATCCAATAATTGGATATGTTTGTGTTGTCTATGTTGAATGTAAAAATGATAGTTTTCATTGTGTAAGATAGCAAAAAAATGATTTAGTTTTATCTATCATTGAAATTTATGTTTATTTTTATATTTAAATAAATGAAACAAAATTGTAATACATTTTTTTTAACAAAATTAAATCGGTCGGCTTTTTCTCTAAAATATCAAAGAAATAAACCAGATATTCGATAAGTCGAATGTGTATAGTGAAGTGTTATAACTTGAGAACATAATATTATCTCACAGCTTTTCCCTGGCTTTGGTCTTGGTTCTAACATGTCTGTAAATATATTTTGTCTTGATCCCTTCAATGTTATTGAAAGAGATTTTCTATAGAGACAAATTTTTACTGTAGGTAATGTTGCCTCTTATATTAACTTTACAAAAATAGAGAATAATATGACTTCCAATTAAGCGACTCGTTATGAATTATATCGCTTAATGTTCCTAATCATTGTGTTTCGAAGTGTTCAAAGTAGACGCACAAACAGGCGCCTTTTATTCGTTCAGAAGACGTAACAATGACGGGCTGGGTTGTTAAACTAGAGTGCCTCGTCAGCGGAAGGCTTATCTCGCGAAAAGTAGGTTACAGACCATTTCCTTTAATATGAAAGTTTTTCCTTAATAATATTTAAATATAGTTAAGAGCGACGTCGGAAAATCTCTCCAGCTGCTTGTAATTGAGTTATGTGCTTTTCCATTTTGCATCTGCCAATAAAATTATGGAGATGTTATGGCTTTGTATATAATGCACAAAAGTACTTATTACAAGATACAAGTTTCGTATTTTATTTGAGATCACACATCTTATGGGTATGTTACAAGTTTTGGAATTTGATCTACATAGACTTAGGTATCGTGTCTTGTTCGAATTGTGTTGTAATACTTAAATATTTTATTCATTCAACGATTTACTATTATAAATGTCCCTATTGATGCAATTTAATCAAGAAACTTAATGTATGGCAAAAATCTTCAATAAAAATAGGACGAAACACGGATTTAAACCAATGTCGTGAAACCGCATAAGAGAGACGCTCCCAACGTTTCGAAGGAATGGTTTCTTGTTAAATAAGTTTAAAATTCTATAGCTAGGAACAATTCATGTGAGACTATGGTTATCCCACAAGTTTTATAGTGTTTGAAGTGTGTTAACATAACATTCCGTGTCTCGCTTAGGTAAAACCGATGTTGAATTTTGTTTCAGTCCAGGAGTAAAGCTTTCAGCTCTCCTCAATAATTCCCACAATCCCGGCGACCATTAACCGTTGGCTCAATATTTAATCAGAGAGCACTTTCCTACCGTTCATTGCTCTTTAGTAAGTCGAACGAAATTAGGGGTAAATATTGATGCCGTAAGGAGACAATCTCAATCATTCAAGCCCAATCTTGTAATTAAGTAAATTTTAATCGTCTTTCTAGTTACAAAACAAATATTGTAGTTGGTTAGAATTAATGTAACACCGAACTTGTAACAAAAGTTTTTGTTATCGTTTGCCGAAGCTTATTGTCATTTTGAAGTGGATTCGAACAATGACTTATTCCGTTTTAATAATAATTGGATACGCAGAACTCGTACAAAATTGTAATTGAATGTATTTTGTGATTTAAATACAAACGTGATTGGTTTAAAGTATTATCAATACATGAAAATTCAAAGTATTGACAACCAAACACCACGATAAGTAGGTATGAAAAAACGTTTCGTAAATGTACATTATAACTAGTTTAATAAAACTTTGTATCTTCCAATTTTATCCCAGCACCTTTTTGTCTTTGGTTTACGATCGAAACATTTGAATCAGGTTTTTTTTAGAGGAAAATATATTTTTCGATGATAATGTAATTTAAAAAATGTGTACGTGTACTAGTGTACATACGTAAGAAGTGAAACTTCTTTATGAACTTATTTTTCAAAAAATAATTTACTATATGCAACTTTACAGAAATACGTCGAATCGTCGTCGAAATCGATCGTCGAATCACGCGTGGTAAGGATAAGAAAAAGATGGCGTGTAACGGCAAAATGTCACGCGTAACGAAAAAATGTTACACTAAATTTTTTCCCAACCTCGATAAAGAAGTTTCACTTCAATTATTCGTTCAAGAGAATATTGCGCTAGGGATAATGAATCCTATTGTTACCTAACATATTTCTACGAAGATTTCCTAGCAAATTGATCGCACCTAATCAATAATGTAGGTAATTCCTAGTAGCGGGAGCAATGGTGACCTTACAAAGTTTTTGGTTGCCAAGACGAGGGTATTAAGTCGGCGTCCCTCTAATTAATGAGGGCTTGACCTAAGTAAAACTTCCAATCAAATGTAGGTAGTATATTCTCGGCGTTGTGAATAGTTCGGCGTTGTAACCTTCCTATTTCCGTAATCTAATTTTAAACGAAAAATAATGCATACTGGACTAATGAGTATGTTATGTACATAAATAAAGAACTTTGAGTATTAAAGATAACTCCTTTTGAGATTAAATTGAATATGTAGTGGCCAGTTTTATCATTAAACAGATCTTAGAATCATCAAAATTTGATAACTCTATACAAAGTTCTTATGTAACTAACTTTAAATATAGAGTCAAATTGAAACCTTCGTAAAATCAGATGTCGCTGAAAAAAATGATAATATTATGTGTCTTCAGTGTGTAAGAAAAAATGTAATAGGCTTATAAAGAGGAAAATTAAGATTGTTTTATACAAAAACAGGCAGGAGCAAAAACAATAAATTTTCATTAGATGGCGTCACAAATCTGAAAAGGGAACATTTGTTTTAATTCGTGATTTATTCTTTTGTATTTAGTACTTACGTAATCATTTCATTTATAAATTGAATATTAAATATAAATTTATTGTTATTAAGATATTATCATAAAAGTTCGCAAATATGAACAATAACTATACACGAATTTCTACATATATCTTATAGTATTTACCGATTTTAACAAAATCTATTTTTATGGTTTGAAGAACTTAATATCTACATATTTGTTATAGTAATTTATATGTTGCTCTTGAGATGGATTCAACATCTACATTTAACAGCAAATTTTTAATTTCTACCGGAAAAAACGTCGAATGTATGTTATTCGAACAAGTGTGATTTGCGAAGTCCTATAAGCATGAAAATCTTTGCCAAAAAATAATTAAACTGTAATGCACTTTGAATACATAAACACCAAATTTAATTATTTTATAACGTGTTGTTAGATACTAATAATGCGTTAGCGGTTTACGTGAACGTGTAAAGCAAATTACGTGAACATTGTATGTACAAAATGTGACATAGTCATATATTAAGGAACGCGGCGACAATTTTCCTCGCTACATAAATTTGCTGACTTAGAAGTTGATATTTTAATATAAAACTTCATATCTCACCGGAAACAAGAACGTCGAGCTATGAATATTAAGTGTTTTATAAATGCTATATTTACATTTTGTGTTAGTGAGTTTCAAACCACCGGGGAAAGTTTTTATGGTGTCACGGTGCGGTATCGCTTCACTCAAAGTAACGTCTCGCGTGTCTCACAAATTTCGAAATATAGGGAAAAGCTGGAACGTGAGACTCGCTTATTGGTTTACTAGTTACATTTTCCTTGTCATTTATTACAGATACAGTGCCACAATAGCGCAGCATGATACATCAAAACGGATAATCATAATTAATGATGTATTCATAACGTTAGTTTACTTACTTCCCATTTAACGTTTCGAGCGCTCAAATATTGGATATCTAAATCATTTCAACGTTGAAAAGCTAATGAGTGCCAACATATAACAACTCTAAAGCCTTCTGAAACAATTTGAAACATTATATCAATAAATGTAACAGGGTTGACAAATAGCACAGCGTTTCAATAGATATGACATGTTTCAATTACCGTGGGTTGGCGACCCTACCTCGGGGTTCAGCGCCATCCTATTTTTACATGAACTGAATAAACACTGAATTTGCGATTGATAATACATTTGTTTTTCATGGATCGGTAGAGAAAATAAATGTTAGCTAGCGTAGAGTTTCACGCTAGTTATTTTCAATAACTATTTGATTATTTTATGTCTAGTTTGTTAGGACTAAAATGAACAATAAATTATTATTAGTAAACACGAAAACATAGAGCAACATTAGAGATTAAAAATCCTTTTCGCAATGACAAATATAAACCAAACCTTAGTGCACCTATAGTACCTACCTATTATTCAAACCACAACAAGGAGATTAAATTTCTCTCAAATATACGAAACATAATATATTTGAAAAACCTGCCCTACTAGAAATGCATCAAAATAATAGAAATAGTTATATTTTTTTCACACCAGTACGGCCGACATTCTACCTGATCTCTTTTTTATCTGAACGAGGACAATGCTTTTTGTGAAATAGCTTTTAAATGATTTAGGTCTTTTAACGCATTTAAAATGTGTTCAAATAATTTCAGAGTCTTATAGAAGTGAATTTAAATCATACAGTGAGGCTTAATTTTTGATTTACTCTAATGTTTAGTATTCAACTGTATACTATAAAGTGTGTTTTGTAATTAATATAAAGTACTAGCGGTCCGCCCCGGCTTCGCTCGTGGTACATTTTTACGTTTTCTCTCCATAAGAACCATCCTCGTACTTCAAGAAATGTAATAAAAAAAGAATTAACGAAATCGGTTCAGTTGTTCTCGAGTTATGCGCTTACCAACACATTTTGCGATTCATTTTTATATTATAAGATACTTACCTACTGTCAATTGTGTTTCTAAAATTATTAACATTTTTAACATGAACCAAAATGTGCATATATTCCTACATTTAAAAATAGTCTGATAGTGTAGTTGTAGTGAAGAACTTTATGGTGATGCTGTAAAATCTTGGAACTAATATTGTTACCGAATTCTAAGCATAAAGATGTTTCATATTATTAAAGCCTCACCTCAATGCGTTCACAGAAGGGTCGAATAAAAGAAACGACCTGTCACAAAAATTTACGCTTTCACCGTGAAGCAAAAACCCAAGCTAAGCGTAATCATCCTGCAATTTCGCTTAATTAAGGAGCGTAGATGAATCGTATTCTTGCTTTTAACGTACGAAAATGTGCTTTCATCCCACTGATTTTGTGCAAAACCTTTCACGTTTTTAATAGCTCGTAAATTTGGCAGTTATTGTGCTGTAATTATAACAACGTTTAGCACTTTTCATTATCGTTTTATGTGAAGAATATTATATTTTCAAAATTTTGGGCAGAAGATTATTGGAAAGAAAACTTCGAAAGGGCTAAATGGGAGATATAACTTAGGGTTATGATTCGGAGTTTATCAGCTCAGTAATACTATGGAACATTGTATTTTTCTAATGTTTGTTTATATATTAATTATATCTATACCGTGCACACTATATATAGTGGTTAATTAAAGTATTTAAATTCAAATCTCTTTTTTGTGAATGAATAAGCATAGCTTAATGACTGTGAAAATAAAATATGCAGTTAAAGCAGCAAAAAGCGAACCGCATCCTCTACTGACTTAGTTTAATATTTTCTGAATTCTCTCACAAAGAGAGAGATTTGTGGGACCCAATCTAGGCATAATAGCGCTATCGATATGAAAAAGCCGATGCTCTATCTTACTTTTTCCTTCCGTTTTTAGCTTTTTTGAAAGCATACATCAGAGAGACGCCGTTAGATGCTATTATTTGCATGATAAATATAAGCCCGAATTCACATACTATTTATCCATTCAACAGAAGTTCATTGAAACATTTCTAATTAGAAAAGGTTTTTGTAAAGAAGGAAACTTGTGTACCTACATTTATTTTCGAAAGCATAAGCATATTATACAATTTGTATTGATGTTTTGGATGTAGTCGCTATTAAATCTTATCATTATGTGATTACTGATTAGGTTCATGCAGTTCTTTTAAATTTTTATTAGATAGGTACTTTAATAATTAAATCGAAACAAGTCTCTATGGAATACAAAAAATCCGTCTTACTGGCATTGTGTTACATTAACGATGGATGAAGGGGGATCAAAAATAAATCGTGGATCTCGGGACAGGATTACAACGAATAAGGTATTAGGTGTTTAGTCGAAATCTATCTTTTTTACGCTTTGTTTTATTTATGAATTGAATGTGCAGGTTTAATCTCAATTCCTTTAAAATGCTTTTTTACCTGTAAAGTATGTCAACATAAATAAATTATTTTATCTAGAAAATAAAATATATACCTACGTAGTAAATAACCTAGAATGCTAATGAAAAATGTTAATTGATAAGTATTAACATTGTTTTACACACGTTTCATTTCACCCAGAGGTACTTTTTAATCCCTAACTTGAAAATTACAATATGTAAAACTAACATGTATTTCATATTAAACAATATACAATTCGCACTATAATATTCTGATCCTGTGCCAACGGGCACCTAGTAATAGAGTTTTTATAAGCACATGGGACTAACCCCTACCAGAAGAAAGTAAAAAATCTGATACATTTTGTTCCAAACGATCGACCCACAGGAGTTTGTATGTAAACTACGGCAACATATGGACTGTGTACAAGTACTTTGAATTATTAGCACGATATTATTGAAAACAAAACATAAAAAATCCTTAAAATAGAATAAAACAAAATAAAAAATATTGTTTCATCAAATTCGTTTCAATACAATATCAAACAGATCAAGATTTAGGTAAGTACCTATGACTGTAAGTATGTGTATTGGGGCATAATTTATATAAGTCAATCTGGAACTATATAAGTAGTAATTTTGATTGTTGTCTTTTTATAGATACAAATTAATGTACTTACATTTTTTAATTTTTTATTTTTATTTAAATCTATTCAAGGTAAAAGACTTAAAAATAAAACCCAGTAATGAAATCGCTAAGAAAAAGTTCTTAACCCCTTACCGCATACAAAGCCATATATGGACGACGAAGTTTATGAATTTTTTATAGGCTAACTATAAACATTATCTAAAAAAACTACCTTACATCTTAAACAGCATTTCATCGAGAATTGGAATGTAATTAATTTATACAATGTAAATATTATCCATCAGATATATTATAGATTTAGTCTAGCGCGTGCGACGGTTTGAGTGCGCGGAAAAAACTGTGATTTTCAAATTAAGATTTCAATATTAAAAAGGAGAGTAAAGCCATGAAAAAAAATATTACTTCATTCTTTAGTCTTTCTAAAATAAGATAAAACATTTGGTTAGGTTGTTTTTTTTGTTTTAATCATGTTTTTTGTACTTTTCCAAATCTGTCATATTTGGCTTCGTATGCATTCCGTCCAAAATATATTATGTCATATGTGGCTTGGTATGCATTCAAGGATACTTTCACAGATTGTTCCAGTATCGATCCTGCACACTTTTATCTCACTGCTAAGCATGTAAATATCATATCATCATCAATAAATACAGACTCATGCTATATGCCACTGTATGATTTTTGATTAGCCGTTTCAGAGCTATGCGAAAGTCAGGGAAAGCTCTTATTACCAGAAGACGTGGTCGTCAAAAACTTAGAAACATCAGCATCTCTGATGTCTCCTCCGTGTTCCTAACTCGCCAATTGCCGCAAAAAAGCTACGAAAAACTCCTGCAAGACATCTAGATTTTCATTTTGATTCTGTACAATCTGATGGGATTAGTCATTACCAAATTTGGAAGAAGAACGCCCGTCAGCTATGCCTATATTGTTCCAATTTCGTTCCTTCACGTTATGTGAAAAATATAACGTGTTTTGATGTTATAATGACAAACGTACATGATTATTGTTTTTAGCAACTTCACGAAGTATAAGTTGGCTGTGATTCTGAGTGTTATTTAAGCATCCACATAAAGTACTAACATTTCGCCCGCGTTTTGAAAGAAAACCACGCATAGTTCCCGTTCCCGTGGGATTTCCGGGATAAAACCTATCCTATGTGTTGGTCCAAGTTACCTTCTACATTATGTGTGCTAAATTTCATAGAAGTCGGTTCAGTAGTATTTGCGTGAAAGAGTAACAAACAAACAAATACACATACATCCACCCTCACAAACTTTCGCATTTATAATATTAGTAGGATAGGATTTATGTAAAGTATATGTAGTATATCAGTTGACTTAGCATTCAGGATACAAGCCTAAGTTAAGTTTGGGGCTTAGCAACCGTGTGTGTGAAATTAATCCGGAATATGTTTTTATTTTATTAATTAGTTACTTTTTTCTAATTGCATACGAAGCCATATATGACAGAAAAAATACAACAAACACTGCATACGAGTCCAAATATGGCGCCGTTTCATATTTTCTATAATATAAGTAAATAATTTTTTTTCTCAATTTGATCTCATAATGTAAGGTCTAATAAACACTTTTTTGCAAAAAAATAATTTTTATTTCATCTCCTTCATAATTCATGCAATAAGGGGTTAATTTTAAGTGTTAAAGTAAAGAATAAAGATATTATTTTAATTGCTCGAAAGAAGCGGTTATTAGAAAATTTTGGCACGACGATACCTATTCGAAATGAGAAATTTAATTAACGATCCGTAATTACGGTTCAAGATAATGAAGTACGTTAAAACACGTTAAATTTTTTTGGGTCGACAGAGTGCTTTTAAATAAATAAATAAAACAACGAAATACTTTTTCATAAGCTTTGTAATAATTCTTTATTCAATAACATCTCCTTTGTTGATATGGTCATCACTCTAGGGTTACTTTAAAATTTGAATAACCTAGTATCTATTTTAAAAAAATAGATTCTATATCTGCATTCAAATTGTCAGATATACACAAATTTAAATGAAACCAACCGGGAAGGCTGTTCAAAAGTTCTGAGGTAACAAAGAACCTACCCCTTTTTTGCAAGTTGGTTGAAAATACACATTACAAATATGTTTTACATTTCAACGTCATCTGTTTTCATAACATTACAATAAAACATTCCGATGTTGTATTCAGTTTTCAGTCTCGCAACGAACGACGAGCTTTCATTTAGTTCCATTGTGAGAAACTAGATGGCGCTTGTTTCAGTAAAATTTTCACTAAGTATATTTTTTTGTATTGAAACGTAAAAACAAAAAAATCGTTTCACTTATCCCCTTCATGGGCGTTATTCATAATTTATATTCTTATTATTAATAATATTCTTTATTGTTCTACTAAAACACTAAAAAAATTAACTGCTAAAATATATGCATAGCATCATAAATAGTTTAGGAGATAGTTGGTTCGATAATAATTAATTATAGAAGAAATTCTTACAATGACATAGAATAATTTAAAGAGGCAAGATTTGTTTTTAATATCATAAAACATTTAATTAAAAGATTGAGATGAACCATATTTGAAATGAACAACCACAATAATATTATGCTAAAAAGGTCCAAATTTACCTACATTTCATAAAACATTAACAGTTCCACGAAATGAAAATAACCGAGAGTGTCGGGTTAAAATTTAATTTGAGCAATTATATACCTATGAAAGCTCGAGTGAGACTAATGAAATGCGGTTTTGCTATTTCAAACCGCCAACAGGCCGTATGCGCCAACTAGACGCATATGCGACGTAATTATGACCAACTGCACAATGCTACAGATCCAAAAATATAGCGCAATTGCATTTATCTCCTATGAATCAAATTCAATTTAGTCGCCTTACGCACTTACGCAAGCCCACCCTATTATGTTATGTGAACGATATTGTTTTAAATGAATTATTTTTATGTTGTTTTTACAGTTCTGTGTAGCATTTATAATGTAGGCGACTCAAAAACGATAGGTGAGTACAGTTTGTTCAAAATATCTATAAGTACGATACTGCTAAAATTGTACCTACGTTGATTAAACGATTTATTCTAAGGCTATTAAAGCCTACTTTACTGTCAGCGGAAAAAAATGCTACGCATCAAATAGTTAACAATATTTTTTTATGTGTTATCAGGAGCAATTTTTGACGATGGCACTTTCTTGTTGGAAGCTGCTTTTAATTTGGGCATTTTGGACGCATCCCAAAATGAAGAGAATCCATTCGAAGCAAGTGTTATTAAGACTTCCCCTGGAGATTTGATTGAGGCAGAAAACGGAATATGTTCACTTTTAGAAGTACGTAGACTATTTTAATTCACTTATTGTTTTGATTAAATGAAATTTAATTATGAGAATTTTTTTAATATACAGAATAAAATGGTAAAACGGTATTAAGATTGCAGTGATTCCAATTTATCAGATGCATATATTTTAAAGTTTTATATGTATTTATAGAACAATGTTTTGGGTATATTTGGACCGACAAGCAAAGCTACAATGAAACACGTCCAAGTTATCGCCGATTATCTTGAAATTCCACACATAATTACCGAGCCAATGACAGCACAGAATAGAAATTGGTCTGCAGTCAATTTATACCCGAATCACATGGCCTATTCACAGGTAATCTATCACAAAAGAATTATATCACTTCACGTGAAACATTTTCTGAACTTTCAATACTTTTTCAGGTTTTCGCAGATATTATAGCGATGAAGGGTTGGACAGACTTCACTATAATTTATGAAGGCGCTGAACTTTTGCCATTCTTGGATAACATTCTCAATATGGAAGATTTGGATTCACAAGAACATATTGTAATAAGCGTAGTTCAACTACCTGACGGAGACGATTTCAGGTGCGATATTTATATAATAAGATATAATTTACGTTTATGTTGTATGTTGTTGTAAAAATAACGTTTAAGCTTATGAGAGCTTTTTTAACAAAAGGATTAAATTTAATTTTCATACAAGAGGAATAAAAAAAAACTTTTTATACACCACCATCAAAATAAATACACTTCTGTATTATTTTAATTCTATTGGCATATTTAACTTGATTGTATAATAACTATACAATAGCATTGTATTTCCTTTGTTTCAGATCTCAATTGAAAACTATTAAGGCATCTGGTTCAGTCAACTATTTAGTCTGTTGTAGCAGGGATAATTTGCCATTGTTCCTGGAACAAGCACAACAAGTTGGTATTATGTCAGACGAACACAGTTACATTATTATGGACCCTGACTTTCATACAATTGATATTGATCCGTACAAACACGGTGGATCGAATATAACAGGTAAATAGATATTGACTTCTATTCTCATACTTGTTTTCTTTAATCAATTAAATTTTGCACACTAATAAATTAATTATTACAAATAGCTCGGCTAACTTAAAAAAATATATTTTTATAAACACGTTGAAATTGGGTCAAATCAAATATGGAAACATTGTAAACACTTATTATTCTAAAATTTTACTTTTCAGGAATCAGGTTTTTCGATCCTGAATTAGATGAAATAAAACAATTTACAGCAGCTATTAATGATAAAGTGAAGGAGTTATCAGAAGGTCAAATAGAAACGGCAATAGAAGGTCAAACTTTGAATTTAAATTTGGCTTTAGTTTACGATGCTGTTATGTTATACACTTCAGCTCTCAAAATAATGGGGTTAGAAGAAGGTGGGAATGTTACTTGCGATGCTAGTGAAACATGGAGTTTTGGATCCAGTATAATTAATTTTATAAGAACGGTAAGTATTATAATTTATACAATATGAGACATTATAATAGTAGAGTCGTACACATCCGCTTCGTTACGGAATATTCAATGAAATGCTAAAAGTAAGTTTGATAAAATAGAATAAATATTTCAACAGATGGAACAAGATGGCTTAACAGGTGTTATAAAATTTGACGAAGATGGTTTTCGTTCAGAGTTTGAAGTTGATGTTCTTGAAGTTATGGCTCATGGCTTTGAAAAGGTAATTATGGACGTAACATAGCATAATTCAGTAACATATTGGTATATCAACATTGCCAATAATAAATTTTTCAGATTGGAACTTGGTCAATGGAAGATGGTTTTACAGAGATGAGGAAAATAGTACCAGCTGTGGAGCAGGAAGGATCAGAGTATATGAAAGGCAAACACTTTATTGTTCTAACAGCATTGGTATGAATGTTTTAAAATAATTTTTGTAAATGAAGCTTTTTGATAATAGAATAATTGAACCGTTTCTTTCGTAGAGTGCTCCGTACGGTATGCTCAAGGAATCATCATTGAAATTAGAAAGCAATGACAGATATGAAGGTTTTGGTATCGAAATAATTGAGGAATTAGCGAAAATGAATGAATTTAATTACACATTTGAAATTCAAGAAGACGGCGTTTATGGATCCTATGAGCCAAAATTGAAAAAATGGACTGGTATGATGGAGAAAATAATGGATGGCGTAAATATACTTTATTATTTTTTATAAAACATACTCTTTTTACGACACTTCATATTTTTAAGAATACGGTAAAGCATTTTGTTAAATATTTTGATACGTTAAGAATCATAATTCTTTGTACAAAATAATTGTTGATTTCAGAGGGCTGATTTTGCAATCACCGATTTAACAATAACAGCGGCACGCCAAAAAGTGGTAGATTTTACCAGTCCCTTCATGAATTTAGGAATAACTATTTTGTATAAAAAGCCAACTAAGCAACCTCCGGATCTTTTCTCTTTCATTTCACCGTTTTCGTATCAGGTAAGAATGGACCTAGAAAATAAAAATTCATCCAACAAATTGATCAGACTTATAAGTTAATAATTTACAGGTGTGGGGTTGGTTAGCTGGTGCATACGTCGGAGTGTCAGTGCTGCTGTTTATTTTGGGAAGATTTGCTCCCGAAGAGTGGCAAAACCCATATCCGTGTATTGCGGAGCCTGAAACTTTGGACAATCAATGGACATTGGCTAATTCATTTTGGTTTACATTGGGAAGTGTACTGACTCAGGGATCTGAAATTGCTCCTATGTAATTATCATTTCAAGTAAAAATAATAACTTTTTTAATACATTATGAACTATTTAGCAAGTAATGAACTACTTTTGCACAGGTTTTTTTGTGGCATTATAATTTTTTTTACATATTCTAGTGCTGTTTCTACTCGAATGGCAGGCAGTATGTGGTGGTTCTTTACATTGATTATGGTATCATCATACACGGCTAATTTAGCTGCCTTCTTGACCGTAGAGTCAAAGTTTTATGCTATTAAGAGTGTGACAGATTTAGCAAGTAATCCATATGGTATTACGTATGGTGCTAAGCGGGGTGGAGCTACCTTTGGATTTTTTAAGGTATTGCAATAATATAATTATCCTTAGCTAAGGCTTATTATTTACTATTTAAATTGAAATCAAAGTATTGATAACGAAATAAAAATGTTTAAAATTACATAAGTATATAATTTCATCTATCATATCAATAATAGTATGTTGTAATTGTGTAAAATGTATAACATTATTTTTTCAGGAATCCGATAATTTGCTGTATCAAAAAATGTATGAATATATGGATTCTCATCCAGAGTTAATGACTCAAACTAACGACATAGGGTTAGAACGGTAAGATACTACATTATAACGCATAACACAAATAAAATAAGGTCGTCTAGGTCCAGAAAATGGATAGATAAAAAAATAATTCGCTTTTTAGTGTAAAGTCAAATGATGAAGACTATGCCTTCTTAATGGAATCCACGTCAATTGAATATATGGTAGAAAGGAACTGTGATGTAGCGCAGGTCGGTGGCCTATTGGATAGTAAAGGATATGGTATAGCTATGAAAAAAAGTAAGTTTCAACCACGTTTTTAAAACACGATAGTATTACTTTTTTGACCGACTTCAAAAAAAAGGAGAAGGTTATCAATTCGGCCGGTATGTGTTTTTATGTATGTACACCGATTACTCCGAGGTTTCTGAACCGATTTAAGTGATTCTTTTTTTGTTCTATGCGGGATGGTGTCGAATTGGTTTCATAAAAAATTTATTCAGATAGGCCCAGTAGTTTTTATTTTATGAGCATTTTTGTCTGTATTTGTAAATGTTGCAAGTGCAAGTTTGAAGTCCGTTATTTTTAACGCAGTTATCACTTGTCCTAATTATCAGAGAAAAGTACCTAATAGCAATCGGTATCTATAATGATATCATAATTACATTAATTTGTAAGTTTCTATGTGCTGCCTCGATTTGGTAAAATAAATCGTAAGAAAACTGTTTATTATTTTTATGTTTAATACCAGACGAAACTTTATCCATCCTTGTGGTAACCTAGAATTCTATAAAATACTAGAGGTTCGCCCCGGCTTCGCCCGTGGTACCTACATGTTTACGTTTTTTTCATAAAAACTATCCTATCTCTCATGTTGGATTGAACTGCACATGGTGTGCAAATTTTATTATAATCGGTTAAGTGGTTTAGGAGTCCATTGATGACAAACATTGTGACACGAGATTTATATATATTAAGATTAAAAATATCATTTCATTCATTAGATTCGCCTTATAGACAACCAATGAGTGAATCAATTTTGCAATTGCAAGAACAAGGCAAAATAACGAGAATGAAAGATAAATGGTGGAAGGAAAAACGAGGCGGTGGCGCTTGTGCTGTGAGTTAAATCTCCTTCTAGAGACTATCTATTTAGAGTTTGCTACACAAATAGTGTTAAGGTAAACAATAGTTTACCTTATTTAAAACAAAATAGACTTCCATAAATCACAATATATAATATTGAAATAGAAATCCCAAATAAAATACTATAATCTTTACTTGAAGTAATTTGAATAGTTACTTTAGAATATTGTTCATGAAATCTGTCTGTCTTAAAATAGTTATTCTATGAAGTCAAATCTTTATACATCTTAATTTAGCCAGACTCCAGAAAATAAATGACACAAAAACTATATTTAGTAAGCAGGTAAATTGATAGTCTGTTGGAATTATTTAGGATGACGATGCGGGTAGTGGAGACGCGCAGCCTCTCGTCCTGGCTAACGTGGGCGGCGTGTTCATTGTCCTTGTAGCTGGCTCCGGACTTGCTGTAATTTGCGCTTTCTTCGAAATGACTGTTGATGTCTGGATGATTGCGAGGAGGGAAAAGGTGTGTAAAATAGTAACTAGACTAATTCAAGGAATCCTTGGCTTTTAAAAATACGTTTTGTACATTTATTGTAGCTGACTTACTTCTGATGGAAAATGTGTGATTTTGAATTATGTTTTTTTTTTGCAAGATACATACATTTATGTTTTAACCTGAATGGCTTACAATTAATCTTAGAGTTTGTTATACCTTCTTATCTTTACAGCTGTCATTCAAGGAAGAGTTGATGGCCGAACTGAGGTTCATATTCAGCTTCAGTGGCGATGTCAAGCCAGTACGGCATAGAGCATCCACATCTTCTGGCAGCGGTTCAAAAGGTTCTAAGAAAACTAATATCCTCAATGATGAAGAAGAGGAGCCTAAAGAAGAGGACGTTGACCCAGTTCCCACTCCTCGGTCGGAGAGATCAAGCCACTCGCGACACACATCGCATAGTCGGAGACAAAGCAATGTCAAACAAATGAATCAATTTCGTAAATTGATTAAGGAGAAGTCTGTTAATTGAATAGCAAATTATTTGTGTAGTATGAATTAAAAATTAGAAAAATAAAATTATATTTTTATTGTCCTAATACCCTAGGAGTGTGACATAAGTTACTGCAATTAAAGTAAAATGATTTTTTATATGATAGAAAGTTATTACAATGTATTATTCCATTTCATTATCGCATAGCAAAATAAAACTACACGCCTACGTGCTTTTTATAATATCGACTAGAAAATATTGTGATCCTATAATTTAATTAATTACTTCTCAATATTTAGGTAGGTACAAATTACTGTGTGTTCAGAAAATTCAGTAATACATTTTTAAAATAATTTGCGTGACGAATTTGTATGAATGTTAGAAGTCATCATTTGACCTATTTCTAAACTAATAGCATCTCGGTTTGAGAAATTGCGAATCATTCCTTACCGTCACCGAAGAATCCTTCGTCAAGACAGTCCTAATGAAGTTACTTTCATTGAAGAGGTCAAATGCGTTGAGTCTGAGACTCGGATAGTAGATCACATCGCTTCAAAAGGTTCGAACTCTGCCTTCAAATTATTATACCTGTCTTATTTATTTGTTGATATTATGTGCACAAGTTTAAAACGTGGATATTTAACTCCCACACGTAAAAACTACTGATTGTATTTTGATTAAGTAGGATTAATGATTTTGTAAATGTGATTTGTGTTGAATCAAATAAGGGAAAGGAAAGTATTTTTACTGTAGATATTTCCACTATACCCAAGCATGTACGCCAGCCTGTTATTATAATCGACTTCCCAAGTTCCCAAATTTTAACACATTCAATTACTCACAACACGAAACCCCAATAAATATACCCTGTATCAATTACAAACTGGACATTTATTATTTTTATAAAACTATACGACGGAGATTCTTCGCAATTTGTCCAGTTAATGGACACTACGTGAAAGATCGTGGTCACCGAGGTCGGTGTCCATTTCGCGGCCGCCACTAAAAATAATGGCCAGTATATATCATGCAGGACTATGCAGATCTCTAGACTTGTTATAGAAAAACGCAGTTTGTTTCAGTCCAGATTATACTGTATTCAATTATTTATATTTGTATGGAGCACGTTACGCATACCAATACTTACGTGGTCCAAATATGAAAAGTTATGTTAATGGTACGTAAAGAAAAGGTTAAAATTGGTCTTATAAAAGAACTTGGTAAATATTGTATAGATTTCAACAACCTGTACACTACTGAATTTAGAAAAACTGCTCTAAAAAGATGTTATTTTAAAAGTCTGAAATTCAGTTATCTTTTTTCAGAATATAGTTCACAATCAAAAATATTCCAATACCTTAATATTGAGTAAAGCCATCGCTACAGAAAGTTAGATATTTACAAAAACAGAAAGAAAGCATTGAAATATTTTTATCTAATAATAATATAATGGCACTAAAATATTATGTTTTCGCGTCGCGGAACACTTTTGTCGTAAAACAAAAGAAGTAAATAAATCTCCAAGCCTGTGTGGAGCTGAAAAGAAAGTAATTATTTCAAAGGTCACATATTTTATACTCTCTCATTTGGTATAATGGTTTATGTAGTACATTAGCTGGGGCACATAAATATCCAATTATTCGCAGAAATGTGTTTGCGTTACGAATGTATAATATGTATATCTTTATTCTCAAACATGACAAGCGATAAACTTTACTTAAAATCATGCGTCTTTCTGAAAATTGTGTGAATACGCTATACGTTGGTAGGTATGTACCTAACGTAACGTTCGCTTGTGTTTTTGTCTAAAGTAAAATGTAGAGTCAAGACATTATTTCCTTTATAGTTTATTTTAATATCTTCAATATAATGATAGTGTTTCAAAAGACATAGCACAAAGTAATAGTTTCGTATTTTATTTACCTAATGCTTTAAATCATTTTTTTTGTATTATGTTATTTTTAAGGTATGTAATGAAAACACTTTGCTCATATTATTAATATTTATTATCTTATATAAAGGCATTGTTACATTATTTATTGCAATATTAATTACTACTTCTAATCATTTCTGCAAATTATATAATAAGGAAGGCATATAATAAAAAATCCATTTTAAATTGTTACAACAATAACAATCTTTATCATGGAATCTGTCAAATTTAAAAAAGGAATAACAATAAGCGCGCGAAATCACTGCATTAAAAAAAATCACGTGTATTCCCTCCTTCTAGCAAAAGCGACGCTTAAACTAGAATGCCTCGAGTTACGCGAATGTTGGGTCCTATGCGTGTCAGTGGATCTTCCAGAGCGTATGGACTTTAGGGATTTCACCTCGTCTTTGCCTTCTTGTTCAGCCAGCGCTTCAGCGCTTCCAAGCGCTCGCTGCGGGCGCTTTACTGGTTTAATGTCCCCGCTGAATTTGAGCGCGAATTTTAACTCCTCTATCAATTCGTATTTGAATGTTGTCTGCAAATTATTGTAGGGCATTAGTCATAGTCTGGTAGTTACAAGTTGTTGTATTTATACTATTTCCTAGTTACTTAATTAAACTTTTTGTAATTCTATGAATCTAGAATTTAGCAAAATTTTATCTCGTAATACAATCTAAATACGCAATAATTTACCTACAGTTAGTAGGTATAAAATTTATTTAAATTATTTTGTCACTAAAGATCAGCTTTAATTATTTACCATAAGCCTAAAAATAGCGAAACATTAATTATGACTTTACTTACAGTAAATTCTCTCTTTTGAATAAATAACATAAAATTTATGTAGGGTTAGATCAATAAGTAGGCTTTCTGAGTTAAAGTTGTTAATCTAATAATTACCGACTTTACCGAACCGCTCTACAAATTTTAGAATAGAATATTAAGAAACAATTAGTGTTCGTAGTAATTTACTTTATTGTTAAGTTCAATGAGCATCTATGTAATTATCGTAGATATTAGGTAAATCATTCAAAACAAAACTCAAAATGTATACGAAACATGCAAAACTACTTGTGAAATTTTATCCGATCGGCAGACTAATTCAGATAAATTTGTAATTTATAGTCAATCAGCACGATTTGTTGTTTTCAAATAAAAGTAAATACTTACATTGTATTTAACGGAGCGCTTAAAAACTCCCCATAGCATGTCTAGAGTAGAAATTAGAAGACCAATACAGCATCCGACTCCAAGAACCACAAACGCTCCAAGCATGTTCTTCATACCCAACTGTTTTTGTTCCTGGTCTTGTTTTTTCTACAAAAATAAGATAATTAATTTTGTAATTATTTTAACATGTAAGTACAAAAAGAAGTGTAGTTTCAAATATTTCTTTTTTATACAGAATTATAAAGTTTTTTTTAAGTTTTCGTTATTGTAGTTTTTAAATTTGCCTAAATACCTAGCAAACATATATTTATATTTTTTATATTTCTAATCAACACATTTCATTTGAGTTTCAGCAATTGCTTTCTAGAAATAAACTTAAAATTAGTTTTAATTTATCGTCTACAAAATAAGTCCAATTAATAATAATCAGCAAACAAACCTTCAACTAGTTAACCCTATACCTAGTTGCCAACAAAAAACCCGCTTTAATTGAATCAAAATTCTAATACATATCACTTTACATCTAGCGTGTCTCGCCAATTACAAGCAATTAGCATAACAACGTGTACCGGACGTGTGACATGGACGAATATGGGATTGTATTAGCTGCGGTTCTAATTGCGTTTCTATGGAACCGGCTTGTTTATCAATGATGTTTGGCTATAAATCATCGAACAGAATCATAGTTCAACAAGGGAAAGTGTATAGGAATTGGGTGTATTAAGGGCGGTGGTAGTCGCTTACTCTCGTAGTCGACTAGCTTCATTGCTAACACTTTTTTATTAAAGTGAGGAAATTCTGCCTGAGTAGTACTTGTTCGGGGGTATTAGCACGTTTATGTTAGACTACCTACTTACTTAAAGCTGTGCTAAAAGCCAACACTGATATAAACATTTTTTTGTCTCATTTATTTTGAAGCAAAACTCCAGTTGATCGTCTTCTTAATTTGGCTATAAATAATGGATCTGAATATTGGTTACATTTAACAAATCTAGATAGCCCTAGTCAAAATGTTTTCGTGCTATATTCCTGTTCAAATATGAGACAGTGACCTTATGTTCACTTGAAATTGTTGTACAGTAATTAAGATGACATCGTAGTAAGTATAAGTGATATTTTTCTCACAAGTATACCTAACGTAGACGAAGTCGCGGCCGTGACTATTTTTAAATAAAACTAATACTATGTAACTCTGGTAAATTTTAGCTGTATACATGTAAGGTAAGCCTTTCCCTATGAAAAGTATTCAATTATGGGATAAGGGATAAAGGAAAAGAGCGAGTAGCTTCAAAGACTTTAAATGTATGTTATAATATATTAAACGTCTACGAAGGTCGAAGAAGAATACTTCCTGGAACAAACTGAAGAAGATTCTCTCAAGAGTATTAACTGCAAAATGAAAATAATATCCGTACATATAAAGTATATACCTACAACTATAAATAAAATATATGTTGTATACAATATTGTGGCTAATAAAAATTACTAATTATACATTTATGGATAGGTAAATTACTAATTTATTTCATAAAAATTTTAAACTTAAAGCAATGTTTGAAATGAAAACTGTACTGAGCAAAAATTACTTTCTAAGTATTTGAATAAGTCAGAGCAAATGCATCCGTAGCTAATGCCAACTTACATAGTATTTACCTCTGATATTTGTTTTATTATCCGTCTCAATGTACATTGTAGATATTATTTTGTTAAGTGAAAATTATGACATAAACAATTTTGTTCAAATAATTTTGTATATACATAAACACTTCATAAACAATTCAAATTGGTAAATATTAACGATATTTTTCTTTTTATACTTAATATTAGTGTTGTCAAGGATATGGAACACGAAATATAAAGGTTTATTACTATAATATTATAATATATCTTGAAACATACCCCACATTTTCCACCGCCTCTTTTTTCTTTCCACCAAAGATCCTTTAACTTTTGTATCTCTCCGGTTTCTTTGAGTTGAATCAAAGCATCATTTATAAAGAATCTATAGGGGGAACCTGTAAAGAATTCAGTACTAAAGACAAATGAAAAAGTCGCATGTTATATTTTAGAATAAATTTTAACAAAAATTTCATAACGTCCGATATTATATCTGCAATCTACAAAGGTAGGTAGGTACACATACAAGTAACATTACAGCATATTACATTGCTTTATGTTAATTGCAATACAATAGTTAAGGAAAACAAATAATTTATACCTTTTTTCATGCCAATGCCATAGCTTTTAGAGTCTAAAAGACCACCCACTTGTAGCAAATCGCAATGTCTCTCTATTGTATACTCGATCGACGTAGATTCCATGAAAAGCGCGTAATTTGTCTTCTCTACCCTGATAAACGTGAAAAGATGTTTTTTTGCAAATTGGAACATAATAATTAAGAAAATAAATCGGCTTGGATTTATTGGCGCAAGCAAACAATAATTCTTCAAGTAGATAACACCATTAGTTAAAATATAATATTATTTATTGTATTTAGCAATACTATACGAATAAATAAGATTGTTAACTGAATTGAATTTGAAACTGTTTATTTATTATGTCTAATAGGTATCGTTCTCAGAAAATGTTATAAAATATACTAACAATTCCACACCAACATCGTTATTTGGAACCAGCCATTCCTTCGAATACATTTTTTGATACATTTTCTGATACACTGGATTAGTGGATTCCTGAAAAAATCATTCACTGTAATAATTATGTACTTAAAGTAGAAAAAATATCGCTAGTTATTTTATACGATTGTGCAAAAGGTTTATTTAATTAATAAAACTTAATTCCAAAATTATAATAGTCTTGACTCTTGATTTAGGAAGCCACCTTATTCATAATATAATAAATACAATTCACTATCATTATTTTAGTATTGACTATTAGGTATTTACCTTAAAAAACTGTTTCGTAGAGCCCTTACTCTTAGCGCCATAAGAAATAGATTTATGTTCATACAGTTCCACCACGTTTGAAAAGGGGAGGACATTCTTTTCCACCGTGAGGAAGGCGACCAGAGTACCAACGTATGATGCCACTATCACCATAGTGAAGAACCACCACGCACTGGTTATGATTCGAGGAGCTAATGCACTGAAAATGTTGTAAAAATGTTTTAATGTGGAAGAATTTGATTATATAAACCACGTCGAAAACCAGAGCTTTATACTTATAAGCTTGTATCGTTTTAGGTACAGGTTGAACATTTTTCTGAGAAATCATATTTTCGTGACCATTGAACCGAATTAAAATATCAAAATGAAAAGGTAGAATTAATTAAACGATGGCTACTTTAAATTTAATAGAATATTTAGAATATCCTAGAATAGAAAACCTTAATATTCCATCTAATTTATAGCTTCGTTCCAGACACGTAACATAATGGACCATATAATTTTCTCATATAATATTATGAAGATGAATAATTTATAAAACAGAATTTAGTGTTAGGTACTATTGGAAATTATCTCTGGTTACTTTATTTAAATCAGAATTACGTAAAATTCTAGTACTCCACAGTACACAAACGAAATTCATTAAGTATTTTTAACTTGAATTAATACTGTCCTAGTTTCTAAGCACCCTTATCGTAGAATAAAATGGAGTGTGTGACCATAGAGCATTAAAGGTAACAACTCTTAAAATAAATACACTTACATTGGAGCTATTTCAGAACCTTGCTGCATAACAGATCCAATGATGAGCCACACAGAGTTCGCGAAACTGAACTGATTTGTTAGTTCTTCAGGCGATTCAATACACGGTACCGGATTCTGCCATTCCTTGTGAGATAAACGACCCACAAATATCATGATAACACCCAACGCTGATTGAACTAGCACCATGTAGTACCATACCTGAAGACATTTGTTTTTATAATATATTTATAAAGATTAAATAAATATATCAAAGGATAATAAGATTTTTTTATAGTAGAGTACAAACGGGCACAAACGGGCTTGTGCAGCGCCTGATCGTAAGCGAGTCCACCGCCCATGTTCATCTACAGGGGCTTCTGCAGATGCGTTGCGACTTTTAGGTCTCTAAAAGATACTAAACTCTAAATGCATATTAATTATTTATAAAGGTAGGTATTTTAAGCTGTACAGTGTACAACATGGTATTGATGAGGACAAACCTTATTTTTTACGTGTTTGAATATTGGGGAATAAAAGTACAAAATAAATAACAGAATATCATTTGAAATTTTAAATGCTGTAAAAAGTTAGTTTACTCTAATAAAAACTCTATCCAACATTTATCAGTTCCTTTTCTATTGTTTGTACAACTTTAAATTTATATTTACAACAAAAAACATAATAAACCTTTTCCTTCATAATAATAAAACCACAGATAATGCTCAATACAATACAAAGTTCTTTCATAACAAAACCGCACCTCCGTTGCTCGGTTACAACTTACAATTCTATTGTACTGCCGACTGCGATGAAGTCAATGTGCAGTATTATTATATTTTATTTGTGCTTGCATTCATGTAAAGAAGTATATAATATCGATTCTTTAATTTAAATTCTATCATAATTGGCCAAAGGAAAGTTTGAAAGAAAAGTTTCTTATGATTTAGAAAATTCAGAACTGTATATTAACTAAAACACATAAACTATCAATAAACTGTCCCCCCAGTTTTACCCGCAGTGCTCCGCTCCTGTTGGTCTAAGCGTGATAATATGTCTATAGCCTTCCTCGATAAATAGGCTATCTAACACCGAAAAAATATTTCATATCGGACCAGTAGTTCCTAAGAATTGCGCGTTGAAACTAACAAACAAACAAATTCTTTAGCTTTATTATATTGGTATAGATAGGTAACGTTTGATATTTACCCTACGACAACTTCAGGAAAAGTGCAGAGAACAACAGACACCCCTGTTTATTGCCTTTGTAGACCTAAATAAGGCTTTCGACTCAGTTAGCAGGGATGGTCTGTATTCTGCCTTGGAACTTATCGGTTGTCCTCCCAAATTACTCTCAATGATAAAGTCATTTCACAAAGAGACGAGAGGAGTAATCGTGTATGATGGAAAAGCCTCGGAACCCTTCATAGCGCGTAGAGGTGTCCGTCAAGGCTGTGTTATGGCACCTACACTGTTCGGTATATTTTTTTCACTACTTCTGAACACTGCATTTAATAATGACCAGCAAGGTATACATCTGCACACCAGAGCCGATGGTAAACTATTTAACGCCTCTCTACTTAGATCTAAGCGACACCGCCTAGATCTCTTTGTGGACCAGCTTTTATTTGCAGATGACGCAGCTTTTGTTGCAAATTCCGTCGTGGAATTGCAAACAATTTTGGACAAATTTTCTCGCGCTTGCACTTTGTTTTCGATGTCCATCAACACTAAGAAAACTGTTGTTTTGGCTCAGGGATTTACTGATAGACCAACATTTCTTCTAGATGGAACTCCATTACAATTAGTCGATAAATTTCTTTACCTCGGATCAACTGTTACGAGCAATCTTTCCATGAATGCTGAGATTGACAGTCGCATCGGCAAAGCTGCAGCAACGTTTGGGATGCTCCGAGAAAGAGTGTGGGAGAATAAACATCTAAAAACCAAAACGAAGATGATTGTTTACCGATCTACTGTACTTAGTGTTCTCCTATATGGCGCTGAGACCTGGACTTCGTACGCCAAGCAGGAACATCGGCTGAATGCATTCAACATGCGCTGTCTGCGTAGTATTCTGCGTATAACATGGAAAGACCGAATTACGAATGAAAAAGTCCTAGAGATTGCACAGTTGCCCAGTCTTAGAGCCCTGCTTAAGCAGCGTCGGTTGCGTTGGCTTGGACATGTCCATCGCATGGACCCTTCCCGATTGCCGAGACAAGTTATGCTCGGTGCGGTTGCACACGCGAAGAGAGGCATCGGAAGACCCTTGCTACGTTTTAAAGACAGCGTGAAACGTGACATGTCCACGTTCAAGATCAACCCCCCGGACTGGGAAAAGCTCGCCCAAAACCGTACTTCTTGGCGTAGTCTTATTCATGAGGGTTGTAAGGCACATGATCGCAGTTGGTTCGATGCACTCCGTGATCGTCGGACTAGATTAAATAATTTATCACCTTCCACATCATCATCATATAAGTGTAAGACTTGTGGGCGTTATTGTCGCTCCAGAATCGGGCTCTTTAGCCACGAACGACGCTGCCCTAAGTCATGACTGATTAGGAAAATTGCAACACTTAAAATTTTTGAAATTTAAATGTAACTGCATATATGATCTACTACAGATCAAATAGGCCAACGACGATTTTAAACATACTAACCTCTTTAGAGAATACAGCCATAAATGAAAACATCTCTGGCGGTTGTTTACTGGGTTCCTTATACAATATACCAATACCCAAGGACATGAATGGAGTTGAAAAATCAATGCCACTCTGCCTCTCTGCTGTTATTGTAAAATCGCAAATGGCAAAGTCAGCTTTCTAAAATAAAATAACAATAATTAAGTGACTCTTTGATGTTGAATTTTATTAATCAATCAATTTTAGTTGATGGATATTGAGCAAATTAAATTACAATTTTATGTAATCAAATCATTTTGTAACTTTGAGTAAAGAAACAAAAAATAATTTAGAAATAGTTCTAAAGTTTATGTAATCCAGCACGTTTCATAATACTATACTTAAGCACAGAATAAGGAATTCTTCATATCCTTCAAGAGAACTACAAAGTAGCGAAACAAACATTACAAAGTTATTAAATTCACCTCCTCACGTAGTTTTAAAACCATACCGCTCCATTTTTTATCTTTATTCAAACTTCCATAATCAGGCTCGACTTCAAATTCATAACTAAACCCGAGTTTATCTGCTATCATGTCGATTAGGTCTATAGTAAATCCTTCGTAACGATCATTTCCTTCGAGTCTCAGAGACGACTCCTTTACGTAACCATACGGCGGCGTCTGAAATAATTCGGAGCCAGTTATCTTCTGCTAATGGTTTGTGGTTACATTATCATTATAGTCTAATGGTCTCTTGCAAGCTCTCAATATAATCATTTAGAAGTAATATTACTCACCGTAGAAATAAGAACTTTAAACGTTTTATTTCTCATTATGGTCTCCTCTGCTATTTCGGCATTAGAAACAAACTGTCTCGAAATTTCTAATTTATTGTTTTCCCATCTACCGATCTGAAATTTAATCAGCAATTATATTGAGTACCTACTAAACTTTTACAAAATAATATTTAATTAATACCTACAGATTGGTTGCCGGCTGGAGTTAGCTCCACAATATCAAAAAACACATCGGTCCTCTGGCCAAAACCGTCAAAAATTAACGATCTCGTCAAGCCATTAATCTTATCCTGCAAAGATTAGCATGTTAAATAAATGAATTATGCATGATAATATAAATTTGGCAAAAATCTGGCACAATATTACCGTCTTCATAAAATCAATCAACGTCGATCCGTATACCCACGATTGATAGAACTCACAATTGAGCTGCGCCGGTTCGATCTCTCGCCGCCTGAGGTAGCGGACCTTTGACAGAGCATTAGCGAACACCATTACGGCATCGTGAATTAACACAATCTTCGTCTTAATGTTGTCCGGCTCTATCGCGTACCCCGACGCTTCATTGAACTGAACTGTGTAGTTGTACAGCATAACATCACCTAAATCCATTAGACGGAAACCTGGAAAACAACGTATGAATAAAACATTGACTAGAGAATACTTTTGCTCAAAAATTTTCATACACATCGACTGAACGCAGACTTAGTTTGATTGAATGCGTCTGTGGATACATGAAATATCAGCTGGAAAATAAATTTGAAACTTTGATGTCTGACTCGGCACATTTGAAATGAAAAAATTAAATGTTTGGTTAGAATACGAAAGGTATTTTTAAAATACTAAAAAATTCAAGAAATTTAAGTCTGAAACGGAATATTTCTACTTCTTTCGCAAACAAACAAAAACGCTTACGTACTAAATGGATTGTTATTTTTTTAATGAGGCAGAACTCGTTCACCTTCAGAATTGATTAAAAAAATATTTACTATTGCAAATGCATATTTGAAACTATTACACAAGTTAGCAACAGTCATTTTATTCATAATTTTTTACAATTATTATAAAAAAAATCATGATAATAACTGAGATTTAAACTTGCTTCGCTTGAAAAGAGAGATGTTTAGCACATAACATGAGGTGTATTACTATCTAGGCTCGACCAAAAATCATTCATAAGAACTTAGAATTAAATGCATTCAGAAATGCGCACAGATAAATCATACCTTACAATTAGTAAAACTCACCAGTCATATTTACACCCCCATATCTATATCTAGTCAGGTCTAAGGAAAAGAGATCAGGTGAGAGAAAGATATACGAGTGTCCGTCAGCCATTAAACCAACTTGCTGAGCTTGACGTAGTACCAGCTCCAATTTGTTGGAAGAACAATCAACTACAAAGTTTGTGTATCCACTGTGTTTTGCGTTTATTAGAACTTCCCTGAAATAGACTGGAGCATTAGTACAATAATGTCAAGGAAGCAGGTTTAAAGAGAGTTATAGTTGTGCAATTGGATTTGTTTTATGTTAGAAATAGAAAGAGTTAATCTTTTTAAGTTTTGGAAAGCAAAAAAATAGTTAAAAAAGAAGCTTACAATTCTAGTATTTTGATATTTACAATCCTAATAATTACGCAAAAGTAAAGAATTAACTTTGTTTTGTTTCGTGATACACATTTTAAAATGAGTTGTGTAATTAAAGAATAAAGAATTTAATTATTTTATGAAACAAATACAGTCACAAAAATTTCTTCTTCCTTTCATTCAAAATGTAATTTCCTCACGAATGTTGCATTAATTTTTCCCGTAAGCCTCGTTGGAGTTTAATCTCAAAGGTCGTTCCAATGAATAAAGTTGGCTTACCGGTAATTGTCGCCTCTAAGCTCCCTGACGGAGACCGCGTCCAGTTCTATAGGATTGCTAAGTTTTAAAAGATCCTGCACTTTTACCATACTGTGGCCTCTCTCGTATAGTATAGTGAAATTGTTCCAGTTGTACTTTTTGACTAGCTCCTGTACCGCCTGGTATAAAAATATATTATAAACAAGGAAATAAACATTCCAAAAAACCTACCGTCTTCTGAAAAGTTTTTCAAAATTTGAGGTTTTATTAATATAATATGTCATTTATAAAACTTCGATTTATCTAATGAAACAATTCCCTATTTCTTATATATATAACAATTCTCAATTTGGAAAGAAAAAAAAGTAGGAAGGTTATATCCATAAAGTAGAAACCAATACGCGAGAAAATATCTATTACATATTGCTATAACTGCAAAATGCATAAACTTACCATATTAAAAGCAATCGGGCTAGGATATAAATTGATTAGCGACCAATTCCTTGTATAAAGGTCGTTATGTTGCAGCACTATGAGGGGTAATTCCAGGCCATCGCATATAGCTTGCGCGTGCTCAGTCGCCCTACCGCCCGTGCCATCTATGAAACCTATTACACCTTCCTGAAAGTAATTGTTTGTGTTATCTTTTCTAGATATTCTTTAAGTGGAGACTACGGAAGCTCAAAGGGTTAATGGTAATCGAATAGTAAAGTTCTGTAAGTGTTCTTAGGTCGTTGGTTAATGTTAATAATTTATATACCTAAGCTTTAATATGGACTCATTTATCCATAATAATCTAGATCATATAATTATGAATTTAGTTACGTTCAAATCAAATTACTAGATATTTTATAATAATATTTTATCCTTCTCTAGCACAGCGAATGAAGGCAAAAAGAAAAATGTTCCAATGACTGTTAATAATTCATTCAATATTTGATTATCAATATCGTTCCATACCTATTCTTCTCTAATATATAAAAATCAATGCCACTTTTCGTTGTAATTCCATAACTCGAGAACGGCTGAACCGATTTCGATAATTCTTTTTTTATTATATTCCTTGAAGTACGAGGATGGTTCTTATGTAGAGAAAACGTTAATATGTACCACGGGCGAAGCCGGGGCGGACCGCTAGTTCCCTATATATTAAACAGCATTACCTGAGCCAGTTGACACACGTTCTCACTTATCTCAAGGATCGCTCCTCGCCTGGACACTTCTATTGTTAAAGCGGTAAAATTGAATTTTTCCGCACTCACTTCTAAAGCTATTTTTGAGTCGATGTCATCGGCATAAAAAATACCACCTGAAACACACATTGTAATAAAAACTCCCTAAATAAGTGTGAATAAAAACAATTTTTCCGATTCATAATTTTTTAACAAACGTGTGTTTGAAGAAATGCGTCGTAAATAATAATACTCTAGATTTTTATAAATTTTCTAAATTAAACATTTTATCCACATTGTAGTTAAATAATGCAACTTTCATTGAAATTTGTAGATACCGTGTTTTGTCTCTAAGGACATTTTTATCAAAACTGACATCGCTTAAAATCATAATAAACGCAAGATAAACGCAAAGTGATGTAAGCTTTCGCAACATAAAATTGCTCTTAGTGAAAATGTTTTACAATTCTTGACTATGCAGATGCATATGCATGAGTATTAACGAGATAAATTTTTAAATTTAGCAATTAAAATTTTATAAAACTATTTTTTATTAAACATGGTAACCTATTCAATAGGTATGTCAAGAAAGACGTGTAATGAAAGTAAAATATAACTGTAGATAACCAGAAGCTATGTCGTCTCAACGAAATCGAATTGAAGTGAATCATTGCTTAAAATTATCAAGATTTCCTGTCGAATACAAATATGTACAAATGAGAGAGGATTAGTAAGAAACGGTACTTCAATACATAATATATTAATTTAAACAATAACAGTTACATACCGATATTGGGCGGGCCTGCTACAACACATCTCGAAAAAGCGAATAACAACAATTTAACTATCATCATTCACAAAATTCACTTCACAACCATTAAGGGTAATCAGTCCAAAGCCTTAATGAGATTACCATCGTTATAATTACCGCAATAACGTTTAAAAACGTAATAAACGTAAGCTCAGACAAAGAGCGGTAATGTGTTTAGGTTAGCGTGAATAGCGCGCCGCGACACGCCGCGTCCAAAATAATCCGCGCCCTATATTTAGATCGAGTTTTCCACAAATGACACACTTATTTCAATAGACTGCGTTCAAACATTCGTCTAGTTTTACAGACAAAAATTGAAATTGGTTTACTAATGATTTATTGTAATAGATTCGAACTTTTACATCTGCTTTTTTCAATAAATTAACCCATAAAGTAAATATACTAGAAAGTTCTCTGATTTTGAGGTAAAATTTTAAGATTTTCTACCTATCTATTATCCTTAAGAGCTAAATAAAGTGCAATTTTCTTCTCACTTTATAAACCAGTCCATTGTTTACACTTAGAAAAATGTCGTTGGAATCAGTTTGGTCCTAAAAATTAAATATATTATGGGCAATAAACGTTATAGATAATCAAGAAATGTTTTTTAGTTTGCTAAATTTAAGAGCTTGAATTCAAAATTTATTTTTTCAACTTTAGGTAGAGAAACTATTTGAGAAGTTTAGAAGAACTTAGAAATCTAAAAATCTCTCATACCTAATAATTTATGGTTCTGGTATATAATAGGAAATAAACGGATACTTATTTTCGACACTGCAGAAAGTAAAACGAGTGGTAGATTCTAGAACTAGTCATCAGCAAATATATATTATGTTATAATTTAAATAATCTAATTAAGATTTGTTATATAGTTAACTAGTCCTAGAATTAAAATATTATAATTAGCAATGAACTAAAACACTGCAATTTAGAAACCCAACCAACAACCAACATCGTTTGCAAATAAACAGCATTCTTAAAGATACAATAAAAAAAAGTAATAAATTGTTCAATAATAAAATGTGTTTATTTATTGACGGCTCAAATACTCCCACTTAACAGTATTTTTATTGAACATCTGTCTATTTTATGTGAGACGCGTTTAATTAAAAAAACAGATTTTATTATATTTATCATCACCAATATTTTGTTTTTTATTTATTATTATTTCAATGCCAGCCGCTTTTCTGAGTGAAGCTTCTGTATTCTATAAGAGCTTCTCAATACGACCTACCTACTGTATTTTTTCTCTTTTTTTTTTGGTTTGCTTCCTCAGAACTTTCGACTAGGTATTTGATGATACTTTTTTTATTTGAAAGCTTGTGCCTTCCGCTAGATTCCATTTTTTCGATGTCATATCTCTTATATACTAACCATATATTATTGAATAAGAGTCGATAAAATTTTCTTCCAAGGCATTAAAATGTTTATTGTGGAACAAATATTGGGTACGCTTTTTATTATAAAGAATAATATGTATACCCACCGCAAGTCGCAGCTTATTTAGTAGCAAACATCTTAACAAAACCACTTGTTTGCTTTATACTATTATAAAATTAGTTTGTGTACTTTCCTTAAGCAAATAAGCTTTTCGTCTTTGCACGTCTAGTCTCTGTGATCTCGAAGATTATTTATTCCAAATCTATACATAATATAATAAATCTGTAGAAGGGTCAATTCTGTACTTTGAAAATATTGAAAAAATAAATACCAGGGGGTGTTACTGGATCGATACCAAACCCAAATATGTGATTAAAAAAATTTTTGTCTGTCTGTCTGTCTGTCTGACTGTCTGTATGTGAAGGCATCACGTGAAAACTAACGGTTCGATTTCGATGAAACTTGGTATAATTATACCTTTTTATCCTGGGCGTAAAATAGGATACTTTTTATCCTGGAAAAATACGTAGAAAAAAATTAATCTTAACTTTTCAGTTTTATAGACGTTGTTCTGTAGAACCGCGAACACACGTTGCGTATTATTATAGGCCTAGCCGTATTTGGGTCCAATAGATATTTATAAGATGTTTAATTGTCAGAGTTACTCAAAATTGAGAAATAAACCATCCACGCGAAGACCGACATCCGCGCGGACGGAGTCGCGGGCGGAAGCTAGTATCTAATATTACATCTGGAGTACATCATTGTTATCTTGTTATAT
Organism: Colias croceus; assembly: GCF_905220415.1. Lineage (NCBI taxonomy): Eukaryota > Metazoa > Arthropoda > Insecta > Lepidoptera > Pieridae > Colias > Colias croceus. The sequence continues at coordinate 6,307,290 of NC_059549.1, forward strand.
TTTCATCTTTTGTGACACCACAAAAGATTATTCATATTGCAAATAAGAAAATACAAACCTGAATATTCGGTTGTAAGAAGTTTAAGAATTATTCTGTGATAGTTAAAAAATTTGAGTGAATTTTATTTTAGATTTCATGACTAAATAAGTATTTTACATAATAAATATTAAAGTTATACTTTGCGTTCCATGTTCCTTTGCGTTGGAATTTTCGAAGAAACAATTTTCTCCTATTGACACTGAAGTAGAATTAATCAAGATGAAAGTTGCAATATCGTAGTTTCTTTGAAAATGTTATCTTAAAAATGAATCGAAACTAATTTTTACTGTGAATAAACATACGGTTCGCGGTTTGCAGAGAAGTTTCTAATATATTGATATTTTTATATGAATCAAAAGTAATGTGACATCCGCCAATCAGCATTTGGCCAGCGTGGTGGATTATGGCCTGTATCCTATAGGAGGGCCGTGTCCCAGCAGTGGGAACGAAAATGACTTACTTTTAAATCATATAAATGTGTGTATTTAGGAAGGAATTTAATTGACATAATTAAATTATATCTTATCTTCTTCTATCTAATATATAAAAATCAATGCCACTTTTCGTTGTAATTCCATAACTCGAGAACGGCTGAACCGATTTCGATAATTCTTTTTTTATTATATTCCTTGAAGTACGAGGATGGTTCTTATGTAGAGAAAACGTTAATATGTACCACGGGCGAAGCCGGGGCGGACCGCTAGTACTTATTGAAATATTCGAAAAAGTGTCATAGTTTGTATCTACCCTTCCATAGTTCTATTTTTACAAAAATATGTCTAACAAACATCGTCTGGCCATTCAGGAGGACCAAACTTTTTGTTTGCTTTTTATAACATTTTATGCTCGTAGTCTTTATTGAAACATTTAATCACATTCCCCGAATATTAACATTGTTAACATAAGGAATTTTAATAAATTTGACCAATGTTTGCGTTCATATTTTCATAAATTGAGATTGGTAAAAGTTAGTGCTAATATAACAAAGATATTTTTATAAGTCTTTATTGCTAGAGACATTTAGTGTTTAAATAATGAAAAAAAGAACACTTGCATTTGGTATTTTTTACAACACATAAATTCCTTAAAGTCTTGTGACAATGTATATTAATACTATCTTAGATAATTGACAATAAACACGGCCTCCGTTACGTTCATGATCATAAAGTTTGTGATTTTAGTTTTCGAGACGCGTCTATTCACTTTAATCGTCGTTAAATTTACGAGCAAATTGAAAATAAAGCGACCCCGCAATATAATGGGAGATAAATATTCTAGATAAAACACTTATGAACCTTTTTATCTTAATTTTAAAATAATTCGCACAACCTGATTAGGTTTTTTATTGAGGGGTCTAGTCCTTTTTAAACATTTAAAAAATAGGTCCTATAAAATATGATGTACATAATATAAAATATTTGCCATTTATATTTTATACGAAATATAATACATTATTGCTCAGTTTATAAAAGTTAGGTTGTCAAAAATAATGATAACTAATCAATCTCCCAACATCGGCTATATTTTCTTATTCAGTCGTCAAACGTAAATAATTTCTCCCCAGAGCAATAAAGTGAAGAATAATTTTCTAGAACAATTCATTTTACTTTCTTGTAATAGCCAAGTGTCAATTTCGTCTAACAAGACACGTCATATTAGTCATAAAGTCGAAAATCGGCGGCTATTGTTGAATTATTCAAGAAAAATTGAAAAGATGCTATGAACGATCTTGATATGTCCAGACACCGCCTGAAATATATTACTTTCTACGTTTTTAAAGTCAATTTTATGTGACGTTAGCTTTATAGACGCAATTTTAATAGAAATTACATGTTGGAGCATCATGATATATCGACTCATTCATGATTCATCGTGATTGCTTAAATCTCAAGGCGCAGTTTGCAGAAAAATACAAAAGAAACAGTTAAATGAGACATGCTTCAAAATAATACATACACTAATCCATTCCTATCAAATTTGGAGACGATAATGAGCTTCTTATCAAAATAAATATGTTTACTGGTGATTTTATTAACAAAGAACTAATTTTTAGATCTATAACCATGAATCACGTCGAATAAAATGTATTAGATAGTGTGTACCATTTATACATTGTACTGTTTAGTTCTCAATATCAATCTATAACAGTAACGGTAATAAATATTTATATAGACTTGTTCTAGTAATTCCCTGTAACGAATAGTTGTTCCGGAACATTTACAGCAACACATGAGTTATGTGTACTCATCTTTAATTTATTGTAAGTGAATGAATTTTGTGTGCTTTGAACACAATTTTAAGATAATTTCGTGTAGAAAATGGGAACATATTTACTGACGTTACTACTTCTAAATTAAATGCATAATATTATAAGTATGTTATCTATTATTTTATAATTTGATATATTCTATATATAAAATAACTATATATTTCACTTATTATGCTTTATGATCTGTAGGATAATTTAAAAAGCTTTTGAGATCGACTACAGCTTTACCTTCTAAATGCTAACTCGTATGATGTGGTATTGTCCCAGTAGGCAAAAATTGTTTTTGTACATTGAAATACACAGCCGGTTCTCATGTTAAATTGTTAATTAATTAACATTTTTAAGCAAAGTATTTCTGCTGCAATCTACCATCAATTTAATATAATAAAATCTTATGAGAATGCCTTAATTTAAATTCCAGTAACGTCCACCGATTACACTTTCTGTACGTATGTATATTCTTTTAATTAAAAGGGTTCATTTTCAATTATTCATGGGTGAATTACCATATTAAGTAGGTAGTTACATACAATACTGTGATAGCTGCCTGATAAGATCTATTAAAATCGACCGCAAACCTGGGTTCAATCACGAATGAGTATAACCTATTGAAAATAATCTGCTGAAATATAATGCAAGTCCACATAATGAATACCTATCAACGAAGTAGGTACCTAATAATAATTATTACATTATAGGAGGTGTGAATGAGCGAAGTTCTTTCTATTCCATTAAAACTCATTGAATCCAATTTCAAATTCTTCTCAATTTTTCGCATTTTGTAATAAGATTGCAAAATTTGCTTTCTCTTCAACTTTATCTGTTCTGATACCTATGACATTGAATATCTAAAATTATATTTCGTTATACCTACTATATTGTTAAGTCTATTTGCTCTTCCTGATACAATTCACTTTGAGCAAAAACGTCACGTGATTCTAAGCGACCCACGCATTTATAAACATCCATAACAGACGTGATTTGAAATATTTAGGTATATGGATAAAAAATTTGGTTTTTCTACCATGAATTATATACGTTCTGTCTTGTAAGAATGCGTTTCTCTCTGTAAAGTGTAAGTATTGTATGCTCTCTAAGCTATACTATCAAGTTAGATGTTAGAAAAGTATTAAGTAAATATTATATTCACAATAAATATTTTGTTAATGTACTATGAACTTGAGCAAATAACACGCATATAATTATTTCAGAGTCATTTCCCTCACACATAATTAAGCTATGAATGATGATTATCAGTAAAGCTTACTACCACTTACTAAAAAGAAAAATAAACGTACAGGCAATATAACGTGGCTTTACCGGGCATTTAGTTTCCAACAAAGAGTGGTGACGTCTCATAAATTAGCCACTTGCCTCTGTCACTTCCAATATCGACCAATCACTTCATTTGCAACGTCGCCTCTCGGCGTCGATGCAATAATTAACTGATAACAATCCAGCCATTTGTCAATACAAGGAGAGCCTTTGTTCCTCATACTAACAATGCACGCTGTTGATTTTACAGCTGTGATATAAGGACATATTGTTGTTGTGAACGTACAATATTTTTGTAGATGTGCTCGATGAACTAAATGGTACTATGTTATTTTGATAACATCTTGATACGGATTGCAAACAGTAAATAATATTATTTGTTGTTAAATAAGTTCAAAATTTCAATCATTCATCAAATTTCGTTCCTAATTTATTTATTTATATTAAATTAGTTCAATTATATTACTTAATAATTCATAAGCAAAGTTTCTGCTTCCGTTAATCTGTCAATCATTCTGAGAGAAGATATAGGTGGATATAATATAGGTTAACAATTAGAACTGGCTGCCAATACTAATTCAAATGTAAATTAATATGTGTTAATATTCTTGTGTTATTATTATTCTCATTATTCCACATCCGTGGCATAAATCGTACGCGTAACTTAATTTTCGCAAACAAATCGAACTCAAAACAAAAATTACGATGCCATAAAATTTAATGTTTCCAAAATGTATTATGTTATTGGTACTTCCTGTGTTAATTGTGAACATTTCTCAAATGATAATGCACCGTGTCATCGTAAAGAATAATTCAATGGTTATTTTTGTTTATCTAACCGAGTTAAATATAATTTCAAGACTGAATTTATACAGGACCTCAATTTCGATTTAATTCTACAAAACATATTTCAACTAGTGACCTAATTATTCATTTTAATTAATTCAGCCAATATTTTATAAAATTCAAACACAGTTCAGTTCATTTTACAAATATTTATATCCTTCATGATTCATAATAATATAATAAAACATTTGCTATTCATATCATATTATTGTTGATATTAAATTTCTTATAAGACTCAACTTGAACAAAGAGTTATGTTATAAATCAAATAAACGATGAAATAGAGCATAACATATTTCTAAGAATCAACAATCTCTGGTCATCTTCATAACTTTTCTGATATCGTTAATCAACTTATATCGATGTTAAGAAACAAATATTTTTACCTGAACCATACAGTAAATAGTAATACGTGGTAATACGGACACCAGTGTAGGAGATTGATAAGATATGTAGGTAATTACGCGTTACTTTGCCCTAATCTAAGCCAAATTTTAAATCCATCAGTTTATAAAAACAGAAGATATAAATATTAAATTTAATTATGTATTCGACACAAAGAATTATAATAATTCATTTGTCACACGCTTATCTCATTAATTCTTCCATATGAGTTAAATATATTCAAAACCAACTATTTATTAATGTTTGTAGGTACTAAGACATCAAGTCTAATTACGAATGTTGATACAATTTGCTCCCACATACCATTAAGACTTTGATTCAATTAAAAACTGACCCAACATCAAACAAGAGCAAACATTACTTCGACTTTTCCAATTAACAAGTTGTTAAGCTTATAAGTTTCGTGTTCAGATTTAACTACGCTGTTTATCATGTTGTATATTGTATTAATTTTACCAATTTAAAGAGATTCTTTGAAATATGTAGTTAAAACCAGAAAAATAAACTAAAACCAAAGCCAAAAAAAAAAAAAAACTACATAGATAGCAAAAATAGTGAATAATATTTAAAGTCATAATTATCAAAATTCAAAACTTATAAGCTGTGATGACGTAAATGTTTTTAGAAAACAATTTGAAATATTTTACACGATTTGGGGATTTTATTACTTAATAATTTTATCATAGAATATAAACAAAAGTACAACAATGTAAGATAGAGGCTCTATGTTCTCTTGCGGGTCGGTACTATAATCTATTAAACTGATTTTTTATTAAATACATTTTAAGAATAATTTTGGTCAATATAATATTATTATGTAGATATACGCAAAATTGTACCTAGTCCCCTTTTTTCTATATTTATGCGTAAACTACGATTTTTAAGTAGTAGTAGTAAGTATATAAATTTGTATCATAATACATTTAACGGTTTCGCAATTAATATCGGCATGTTAATCATAAGAATTGCGTACAAGATAAAAGTTTTGTCGTACATACGAGTAACCATAAAGTTAATTACTGGGCTCCGAGCCAAAAATGCCACATTTAAAAGAACATGTAACGTAACATAGCCTGTTTTTATTTTACTATATAGGTAATTATGAAACTGATAATCTTTTAATGGAAAATAAGCTTTCTTTTTCGTATATGTTATTTTCTACATAAATAAAAGAAATAATTGTGAATTTTTCATTATTATCAGCATCATCAAACAGTCGCTAATAGGTAGAAGACTTTACACAAAAACACAATAATTAATACCTCATTTAAATAAACTTTGTTTTTAAAACTATCAATTTAAATAGCAGTTATTCGGCTCAATTTAACACAAATAGTTTCTACTTTATACACATATATCACCCCTGCTGTGACAATACATTATTTTAAATCACAAATTCGACGTGTCACACGGGCACATAGGCCCTGTATAAGCCCATTTACATAGTCCCCAGGGGTGCCCAATACGAACATTCGATTACCTAGAAACTTCCATAATATTCGAATTGAAAAGGACGATGCATCGCCCGGACAATTTCATGCCCGATTTTCACTGCTCCATTGCGCTTGAAGCTTTGAAAGTTAATCCGTAGGCGCGAACATAAAACTAAATTGGTAGGGAACAAACTCAATTCAAACGTATTTTATTATAGTTTACGGTTATTGATTTAAAATGTATTTCCTACGCGCTTGCATCCCACGGGCTTTAAACGCCCACAGGCTGCGCTCTTCAAAGGGGAGGTTTCAAGAAATTCACGCTAAGAACTAATAGAACCTCTACTTATTTATTCAGAAAGTATATTGCAATCGCATAAGCTACATTATATTTTTATACCTTATATAAGGATTAATTTGTATTGTACGGTAAGATCGATACTTTTGACAATAAAATTTTGGTTTGAACATAATATTAATATTGGGAAGTTATGAAATGATTTTTGCCTCTAAAATGATTTGACGTTTACGCACTTAGCGCCGTTACTAATTTCCATAATAATTGGTTTCGTGAAACCTTTTTCAACAATATATAATGAAAAATATAATTTTTGTAATACAGAATTTTAGGATAAATATCGGATGACGCTAAATTGGACCTTAAATTGATTCTTAGGAATACACAGTTTCAGTTTCGTTTTTTACAAACAATTTATTTTTATGATACATTTAAAATAGTAGGTAGAGATATTTCAGAATACATTATTGTATAAAAGTAATAACTATGATAGAAACGTTTATATACACCCTAGGAAAACGTTTATATATTGTCACTTTCAAGATATTTATTATGAATAAAGATAATGCAAAGTATAATAACAGCATTGAGGACCAATGTTTTGCGTTGCTTCTGAATATAAAATATAATTTGTGACAGTAATAATAACTAGTCATATTATTAATGTTAATTTCCACTCTCCCCACAATGTTATCTAATATTGTTTGAACGTCCAAACCTTAAACGTTTATGGATAGTTATAGTAAATTTAAATGAGGGTAGTACGACGAACCTCGTAAAATGTTTTGATTACTCGTTTGTCAACGGAGTTAATTCAGTAAAGCTGTGAATTACGGATGTATGAATAAAGACACACGGTTATAGTTAAACTTTTAACATTATTTTCATAATAACATTTCTCGGCAAAGTTGTTCGCTAAGAATTTCACTATCTGCAAAATACAGGAATCTCCAAGAGCCAAATATAGCATACTTCAGAGTTAACGTATTATTATAGCTTGCATTTGTGTCACGAAGCTTACTTCAAAGACTAAATTAAAATAGTGATAATTATTAATGTTTAGTGAACTCATTAGCTGAGCAAATGCCAACACCAACCGTATGTTAAAACCATTGAGGAATAAGCGAAACCTGAAACATTATAAATACAATATACTAACCCGGTGAATGTTTCATCTCCATTAATAGGTGTAAAATAATTTCTATTACGTATTATTTATATTTCTTGCCGCCTAAACCTTCCCCCAAACTTCCACAAACATTTAAAGCCCAAAACTTGTCAAATCATTGACAAAAAGACCAAAACTTAGCGAGCCTAGTAACATTGAATGAAAATCCTTGAAAATTAGTAGTTAATATATTATTTAGAACTGATAAAAAATAGTCCATTAAGTTACGTTCTTTTAATTGAAAATATTTTCATTCAATGCACCATTCACGTAACTTCATAAGATTAATAGCGACCAGAATGAAAGAAACACTCGTCGCATAAATGCTTTCAAAAGACCGAGTCTGGTTATGAGGCCATGCTCAATATCTTTCGGACACAATTAAGAGAACTATAAAAGGAATGATGGATAAGCTGGTAAAACGATTCTAACTACACATCGGTCATCTGTTTTTCTGGTATTCAACGTTAAGGAGAGTCATTAGAGATCCCTAACCAAAAATGTACCCAAAGGGTTTGTAATATTAGTAGAAGGGTTCTTGTCAATGTCCAGGGAAAACTTTTCCGTGAGGTAATTGGAATACCTTTCATCCTAAATCCATCTGAAAGTTAAGGAAGTGCAGGTACACTGGTACTCAAAGCTATTTCACTAAAATGGTCAAAGAAAGCATTTCTAGGTCAGGCAAGAATGGAAAGAATATTTGCCTTATCTGGGCGGAAAATATTTCAGAATAGGCTATAAATATGTGTGTAAATAGTAAATAAAACGGAAACTTATGATTGAAACTTTTAAGACTACGATTTTCCTTGTTAATTTTCATTTTCATTGTGTAATAAACGGTTTTATACCTGGTTAATACACGAAAAATTTTTACGATATACAGAAGTTAAGGTAATTATTTTTTAATAAAAAATAATTACCTTAACTTCTGTATATCGTAAAAATTTGTCGTGTATTAACCAGGTATAAAACATAACTTCTATTATATCTATATTAAAGATAACGATAAATATGTTACTATAATATATTATAGTAACATATTTATCTTTAATTTCTCAATATTATTCGCAGAAAAAAAACTCAATATTCGCATAAAACATCTGACGTAGGTACTCTACCTCTTGCTCTACCTATACTTACAGGCAGCTTAAAGAAGATGATAGGTTAAAAGTTCAATCCAGAATGACGCAGATATCTAACCCTTATTAAATAAACAAGCAAAGCAGGTGTATAAGCGCCCTAACAGTATCAGTGTTTATCAGCCAGTATTTGCCCGACTACGGCATGGAACGTGTGTGTGCATTTCGCGCGTCTGATTTTATATTTCGCGAGTGTATCACGTAACTTTGTTGGGAGGTGAGTTATTTGATTAGCTTGTTGTTTTATATTCAATTGATACGTGAATAATTTAAAAGTATTGATCAAAATAAAAGCTATATTAGTTATGTTTATTAAAGTTTAATAATCAATTACTCTACAAAAATAAAGGATTATTTATAAGGATCTTGGAAAAATTTATGGAGAAATTCTAAACTTATTTATATCCGTAATAAACAAATTTCCTCGATTTAATAGCCGTAATTTACCTACTCTTTAATAATATGATTTTTAAACTTTGATCATTAAAACTTTTTGTGCGTAATTTTATTTTTCTTCTTAGGCTCTATAATTAAGTTGAAGATTAACAAAACTTTAGAAGTTAATTTTAGATTAACGTCCATAATTGCTGCCTTCAAGCTATTTGTGTTTTATCAATTGTTCCCTAATTCGCTCACGACCTCGGTATTATGTGGTATTATTATTAGAGAGATTTCTTAAATTTTTTAAAATTTATTGGATATTTTACAGAACATGTATTTTATAATTACATTTATCTTCAAGCTGTAAAAGATGGTGTTTATAATTATTATCTAATATATAAAAATCAATGCCACTTTTCGTTGTAATTCCATAACTCGAGAACGGCTGAACCGATTTCGATAATTCTTTTTTTATTATATTCCTTGAAGTACGAGGATGGTTCTTATGTAGAGAAAACGTTAATATGTACCACGGGCGAAGCCGGGGCGGACCGCTAGTTATATATAAAAATGAATCGCAAAATGTGTTGGTAAGCGCATAACTCGAGAACGGCTGAACCGATTTCGATAATTCTTTTTTTATTATATTCCTTGAAGTACGAGGATGGATCTTATGTAGGGAAAACGTAAATTATGTACCACGGGCGAAGCCGGGGCGGACCGCTAGTTATTACTAAAAAATAGTTTTTAAAAGTTTATAGACTTATTCGCCCGGCTCCACCCGGGGTAGCTTTTTGACATAGGTTTTAATTATTTCTTAAATCCAAGGAATGACAATACAAACAAATCAAAGTCAGCCGTTTACGAGTTAAAAATTGTGTCACTTACACGTCTTCCCTACCTACATACATTTATGCTTCATAGATACAATAATAATCGTTTTCCCATCTTTATTCTCTTCTAATAATTCATAGTTCATAATAATATGACCTATTATTTTAAACATTTCAGTAAGTTTCTGAACTAAAATTTTCTCAAACGAAAGTAAATATGAATTAATGCTCTGACATTCAAGAACACTTCTGATGTTGAACCTCAGTACACCTTATTGTGCTCTCCTCAAGGAAATCACTATATTATAGTGAGTCGGGGTAAGACCGGACGGATTTTAGACGAATTGAAATAGTCTAGCAAAAGCCCGATTTTCTCAGCACTAGTTCAAGATTTACTACTTAAAACTGATGTAAATGACAATTCATTTAGCATCGCTTTGCTCTACAAAAAGTTTATTCTTATAAACTCAACAGTTTCTGATTTTAAGGCGTTTAAAAACAACACTTACTTTTTTTATGACTATGGTAAAAAATTACTCTTCGGGGTAAGTTCGGACATGCTTTTAAATGCACTTCTATTGAATATAGCATAAGGTCGATCAAAAAAATATATCCGATCTTTTACGGTCTAAAATGATTTTTTGACGATTTTTTTTGAAATCCACTTTACAGGCGCGCGGCTCGTCGGAGCTAGCTACATCACGAGGAATCTGTTTAAAAAAATTAGCATGTTTTGTTGAACTATTTTCATTCCTAATTGTAGGTAAATAGGTAAGTATTATGTTTTGATAATCAGAATGTGATAGACAGGACTAATTAATATTTTTTGCTCTTTCACATAAATAGGTAATACTGAGGCTAATATAAACTAAATAAGGCGAAAATAAGCGATGTACTTACATAGTTTATAACCTCAAATATACAGTAGAGTATAATTAATTAATTATACTTTCTGAAGCTCTATTCCGTTACTGTGGGAGAAAAACGCCCTAATTAATGAATGATCATTCATTGATTAATTAATGAATATTAAATAGGGTAGCCGGTAGGCAATGAAAGATCGATGAACAATAAGATGTAGTATAATTATTGCTAAGATAAATTCAACGATTTAAATTTGTATAATCAATATTTTTTAATTTATTTATAGCCAAAATAAAAAACACAATATTTGGTTTCTATGCTGTCTCACGCACAAACCTGTATGTAACATTTTAAACATCAAAAAGCTCCACCAGCCCTTAAAAGAAAATCATACGATTTGATTAAATAGACAATAGACCTAACATTAAAATTAACTACGCATGAGAAATCTTACCTACCGTTAAATAAGCTTTTTAAAGCGGAGGCAAGTGGTGATTTAATTTTATAGCTAAGTATAGTGTAATGGGATATTGAAACCATATTTTTTGTAAGCACAAAGTATAGAAAAGAGAGCTGCTCTCGATGTATATACATTTTAAGGCTATGAGAATCACTAGGTACCATAATATGATTTTATAAACGGTACCTAATCTTACTTCTCCGTCGAAATTTAGTATTACTTTTTAAAGCAATTTTAAATAGGTAAGGATAATAGAAACTATACTAAATAGCTTCCGCGTCGTTTTAGTTACAAAATATAAACCCTTACAACCATGAATCACCTTTATACCTCAATCCCTAATTTGTGTACCGCAAATTGATCGAACAAAAATAAATTCAACACCTAAATTCATTATTTTATTCATATACCTAGATATTCTTTATATCGTGCGTGTAATTAAGATACATTTAAGCATTGCTAACATCCTTCAAGCCTATTACGGTAAATAGCGTGCCAAAAATATACAAAAACAGATACATAAATATTCTAGAAAAAATAACCGTTTCTGGTCCGTTGGCCAGATTTCCAACGGTAATTTCATTTGTTATGTACTGTGATTAACTCATAAGTTCTTTATGTACTACCGTTATCATAATATTTGTCAAATATTCGAATAGAACTAACATTGGCTTGAATTAAAAAGTTGCATGTTGTAAGTAGGTACCTACAATAATCCTACCTACATAAAAATAAATGTCACGAAATCATATAAATTTCAATACTTATAAATATTAAAATGCAACACACTTCTATCTTAAAATCATTCTCACGTCAATCTTCCAAACAAGAAAAAAGAGAGAATATTAAAAAAAAATCAGTTAAAAATTAAAACCGCAACCAATCGGGAAATTATCATTATATTATATAATATTGATTAAATATTCCTTTGATGCCTATTTTACTCATAAATAATCTCCATAATTGTTCTTAACTTGGTAAAACGTTCCAAAATGAAATTTGAATTTCATGAAAAATAGAAATGCAGGTATATTTTTATTCAAATATAAAGGTGTTTCGAACTTTGAGGATAAACAAAAAATAAGCCAGACACATATCAAGTGAGGCAATAAAGAGTATGTAAAAACTTTTCTAATAAAATCCAAGTAATGTTTGGTTTAAAAAAAAAGAATAACGTCACCTACGCCAAAAATGCCACTGCTATTCGTAAACGGGAATGTTTACAGTACATTTAAGTAATATAAAAAATCTGGAATATTCGCTGGTTACAGTCAATTTAATTATTTATCTCATTAAAATGTTATGCGTTCCACTGAACTTAATGATATATTTGTTTTTCGAGTATAATTAATTATCACTCGTTTGTACACAATAAGAGCCAGCGCGCACAAGCAACTTTGTCTCGGCAACTATTTTGTCTCTCCCATCAATTTGTATGGGGAGTTGCGTCGCTACGTGCGCGCACTTTCATACAAGCCCATGGGTGGGAGAGACAAAATAGTTGCGGAGACAAAATAGTTGCGGAGACAAAGTTGCTCGTGCGCACTGGCTCTTACACACGCTTTAATGTCAAATTTAAATAAGTTTGAATCCATACTATAATATTATTATAAATGCGAAAGTAACTCTGTATGTCTGTCTGTTACTCAATCACGTCTAAACTACTGAACCAATTTTCATGAAATTTGGTATGGAAATATTTTGATACCCGAGAAAGGACATAGGGAAATAAAAACTAAAAAGTATTTTATCCCGGGAAAATGACGCAATCCCGGAAATCACACGGGAACGGGAACTATGCGGGTTTTTCTTTGACTGCGTGGGCGAAGCCGCGGGCGGAAACCTAGTATCCTATAGTATTGTATATAATAATTTTCCAGAGCATCGCTTTTCATGGCTCATTGATTTTCGAAGATATAGAAACATCTTGTACAATCAATCATTATTACTTATCCTACAAACAGTGTTACCTACGCGGAGGTAACACTTAAAATAAATTTCTGTAAGTTTTTCCAATGGAGTTTTTTTCGCAATTATTATTCAGTACGACACTCCATCGTGAGGACTTAATGCATGCTCAAAATAACTTTTTAACGGTATAAAATATTTATTTATTTTATTTTTCCTTGGTCACTCGTTTTCCTTGGTCACGGCATCACGCGTTAACGGGTGGACCGATTTTGATAATTCTTTTCTAATTATATTCCATGAAGTATGAGGATGGTTCTTATGTAGAGAAAACGTAAATATGTAGCACGGGCGAAGCCGGGGCGGACCGCTCATTGTAAATAAATATGTATGTTACAATTAAACCCCATTGCCGGCCAAAACCACTTTTGCCTGCAAAAATCTCTGTTTTTTGAAGATCTAAAGACGTTGGTCAAAACTATTTTTATCATAAAAAATCTCAATATCTTTGCTAATATACCATATTACCATGAATTTAACTTGTCCCATTGAAACATTCCCATGATATTTCGATGAATTAACGACAATCTGTCAAGAGTCGTTAACATGTCTGAGACACGACATTTTTTATTCCGCAGTACACCCACGAAGATCGGAATAACGACTCGCATTCCGTACGCATGGTCCGCTATTCGCACGGCCGACATTGCAAAAAGTATTAACGTGACTGAAATAATTACTTTCCGATAGCACCCGTTTACATAATACTGTCACGCCTTTTTGCATTTATAACAATGTGATGATTCAATGTTATCATATAACACTTTCAATACGATTTTATGGCGGTACAAGCGATGAATCCATACAGTTAACTAATTTAAATGTGTGTCAGTTAAATAATGCATTCTGATGTGTTTCTAAATGAGTAACAATACCTGAGAATAGATGCATACAGCATTTCAGTATGTACGCACCTATAATGAATGAGTTTTTAAACAAAAATGTGTGCTTGTACTAGTGTCACACGTAAGAAGTAAAACTTCTTTATAACCTTATTTTTCAAAAAATAATTTACTATATGCAACTTCACAGAAATACGTCGAATCACGCGTGGTAGGGATAAGAAAAAAATGGCGCGTAACGGAAAAATGTTACACAAAATTTTTTTCCAACCCCGATAAAGAAGTTTCACTTCAATTATATTAATTAATTTAATTGGATTAGATTATAAACCGCAATATCTAAAACCAAAATTCGAAAATAAAGCATTCTATTGTCTGAACGTGAAAAATATTTTCCGCGAACGAAAAAATCTATTACGTGTGTCTACGCGACACAAAGGAAGTCATTAACATCGCAACGATATCGTTTAAACAGATAAACAGCGATGAACTTTTATTATCTGCCACCTGACTGGAGCATTGTAAGTATATTGGAGTGGAGGCAATATGATTACGCTTCAGCTGCACGCGATACCATTGTTAAGACTTTATTCAATTAGTCTCTACGTGAGTTTTACTTCATCTGTATTTCGAATCAGTTTTGTCTACGACTATTTTCAGTACTGCGTTATTTTTTCCATTCAGTGCAGTTAATTTGAGTAACACGGAATATTTATTTTTTGTTAAATAAAAAAAGATAATATTCTGTTGATCTGAAATGCATTTGCAAGCAAGATTAAATTTTTATTTTTATTTTTATACAAACTTACAGCTCCGGCTAACATAAGGTTCTGTTTTTATTAATATTTTAAAATGTCTCAACACACGTCTTCATTAAAATTTTAAGTAAAATCAAATATTACACAGCATTTGAATTTTATAGAACTTTTCATAAAATACAACATAAGTACAAAAAACTTTTGAAATCGTTGAAATGTTTGTTGAAAATAAAATCCTTTGCAATATTTTTATTATCTCGCTTAAAGTTAAATGTTGCTACAAATTAAAACGGCTGCATCATTTTTACTTTTACATGAATATAGCCCAAACTTTCATCTAATTGAATTTTATTTCATAATGAAATGAATTCATACTTCTTTATGCGTATAATATTTTGGTACACATTGATATCTTAATTTATTTTTTATATAACAGGTATAGTTAGAGTCGTTATCAAGTTAGTTCCACCACTTATTTTGAAACGTAAGGACAGATTTCTATCACTCTGCTGAAAAACGTCTTACCAGGAAGAGCCTGGGCAAACCAAAAGTAATAAATAAATATTACTAAGTTATTTTAAGTCGTATAAGTAAAAAATAAGAAATAAATTAGTTTTGAACTATAATAATAAACATAACAATTGCCTTTATTAGTTTTTGTGTTGTTGTTTATCTCAAATAAGACATAATATTAATGCAATCACAATATACGTCATCTGTATAATAAAACGGTTGCCGAAATGTTCTGAATTCTAAATGAGAAAAAGAACCAGTTTTACTCTGATTAAACTTTTTACGTGTTTAAAGATTTATTTACGATACCAATGTATGATCAAATCAATAAATATTATGTTACCTTTACAACATTTAATATAATACTATACTAGTACCTTTACTTAAAATTACGTTCTGATAAATTACCTTTTACGGCATCTCCTAATTGAATACCTGTAGGTATAATCTAACCTAACCAAGAACCTAACCTAAAATTAATTATTAACTACCTACTTAATGAAAATGACAATTGACAATTATACACGTAACATCACAAAATAAATAATTTAATTTAATATAACCATCAAAAGCGCGCCAAATTCGTTCTAAATTCAATTTTTATCTTAACTGCATCAAAACAATTACCAAATATATAATAGTTTATGTCGGGAGAGATTTAATCCGTGTTAAGTACTAATTGAAATAAGTTTTACGAGCTGCATAGCTTTCATATTTTAAGTCTGAGAACTAATTTAGAAATTTCAAACGACTTCATTTTCAATCTACGTTTAACTCGACGAGGTTGTTAGTAAACTTAAAAGAGCGTAAAATAGTTTTAAGTAACTGACCAATTTATACCTTGTAGGAATAATAAATATTTGGTATTTTTAAAACAATACCTTTTTCGTAGTATTTTCAAACAAACAGAAAATCTAATCTATAAGTTCTATAATATTAAAATATTGTAGAATTATATTAATTTAATATTATGATAGTTTCATACTTACGAGTAATTAAATTTTAAAATGTATGTTATTTCCGTCCTAATTTTTTTGGTATATTTTGATAGCGTTACATATTTACAACACACAGAATAACTCTAGTAGATCTATAATAATTTATAATACAGAAGTGAAATATCAAAACTATAACAATTTAAGAACTATGCTACGTTAAATTTATAAAGCAATAATTTACTGTCAAATATTTTTAAAAACTACGAGACGCGTGTCGCATCCTCAGTGTTGACCAAGTGTTGACCGATGGGCTACAAGTCTACACGTCACGTCTGATTGAAAAACTCTGTTGATTTAATTTACTATAAGTTAAACTTTCTCCTATTTATATTGTTTTGAAACCAAGATACCTTACGCGAACTTTAAATTCGGTTATAGTTTGTTTGCGTTTCCTTTCAATATACATGGATCACTGTCTTTGGAAGCGTAAAATTAAATGGAATGAAAGGAGATTGATGTGTTTCTCAAATAAGGTTTATTTTGTGGAATATAGTCTGATGTTTGCAAAGCGCGGGTCTCGCACAACTACAATAAACCAGTGAATATAAATTTTATATTTTGCAATAGGACTTGCAAATAGCATTGATGTCAGGAATGCTAACAGAGACTGAGATTTTGAAAGCGAATTAACATTCAGGTATTCAAATGCAAGCAAAATGATGACAATATTGTTAATCAGGGCAGTCGACCAACAGAGCATCTAGTACCTACATAAAAGGCATGTGCGGGATTGTTCGCGGACAATGGATAAATGATAAAAGCACAGTCAAAGGGGTTGCATTCACTGTCCAATAGTTACTGTATGATGAATTAAATCATAATTTATTTGCATACTTTATTTTTGATATTAAATATTTGTATTTTAACCTGTGATAGGATATATTATAATGAATATTCACAATTTTAAACCACTTCTAATGATAAAACCTACCGTCGCTGTCAGTAAAGTATTCCCTGACGACACAAGATAAAAAATTGTTTTCACTATTCACTATTATTTATATTCACATTCCTTTAAACTAAATTTATTTTGTTTTACGGCTTGATTGTTTTTATTATATTCTGTGGTGGATTATTAACACAAAACCTTCGCCGTAAAATTTTCCTCCCAAGACATTCTACCAAATGTAAAGTAAAATATCTCGTACAATATCAGACTTAAAAGAACTAATAAATATTTTTTAATTATTGCGATAAACTTTTTACTGTAAAAGGTTGACAAAAATTCCTCTTCGCCGTCGCAATCGTGTATTTAAAAACATTAAAATTGTAGTTTCTGTACAAAAAGTTACTTGATTGGTCTCATTTACATGAAAATGCGCCATTTAATCGCGATAAACAATGAGGTGACAGCTTGGAACGAGAATTTTAATTACGTAATAAAATAATATACTAAGGGACAACTACAGTTAACGCTTAATTGGAATAAAAGGAAACACATAAACACTTTAATTGTAGGTTTTTTATTTCGCGTTTTTTTAATAACCTTTATGGATCAGGTTTTAAATAAATTAGTGACTAAAGAACAAGGTACAAGCACATTAAAAGAGCCCGTTTTATTAATATAATTAGGTTTACCTCTTTTAATATTATCAGTATTATGCATATGAAACAACCTTAAACAGATGCTAGAGATGCAGAGACTACCCATATCATTAGATACGACCACGATGCGATATCGATTATCCTAACATTTCTTAAAATTACTCTACATATAGAGACGGTGTGAAAATATAGTTCTCGAGGTTAATTTGTTTAATGAAGATGAGTCTATTAAAAATAATTTCACCTACATAAAAAATTGAGGCTCTTAAGTATAATTTAAGTTCCATTGAAAAGTTGCACAATTAAGTTACAATTCGGTAACAAAGTTTCCACGAATTGATGGTTTGAGCATTGTTGGGGTGTTTCTTCGGTCATTTCATTTCCATTAAGATCATTTTTTCTTTTAATTCTTGTTTTCATAACAGCTGAATTTATCATTTGTTATATTTTGATAATCTTCAGATTCAGCGATGTTTTTTTTTTATAGTCTAGGTCAGTGATAATTTTTTTGTAAGAATTTAGATTTAATATAAATTTATAAAGCATTTGAATGCCATAAAAACCAAAAAATATAAATTCAGAATTTAGATTACCTATGAGTTAATAATTAATTATTTAAGTCAATCCATTAGCTTAAGTTATCCTTGCTATAATGTATCGACTAATCAATTTACATTTTCCTATAAAATATATTGTCTCGTATTTACACGTTTTTAAAAGGATTGAGGATTTTTTTAAAAGTCTCAATAAACATAAACAATTAAAATATTTAAAAACAGCATATTAAAATATGCACAACTCTATTTGACAATTCTAAGATAATCGTAATTTATCTACATAACAACAATGTTTCATACCTATAACAATTATTGAATACTAGCTTTCCACCCGCAGCTTCGCCCGCGCAGTCAAAGAAAAACCCGCATAGTTCCCGTTCCCGTGGGATTTCCGGGATAAAACCTATCCTATTTCCCGGGGTAAAAAGTAGCCTATGTCTTTTATACCTAATTTCATGCAAATTGGTACAGTAGTTATGGCGTGATTGAGTAACAGATGGACAGACAGAGTTACTTTCGCATTTATAATATTAAGTATTATCTACATAACAACAATATTTCATATAACAATTATTGAAAAAAAAACGGTAAGTACCCTTCCCGAAGTCTTACAAAACATGCAATTCATTACATCAAGAATTATATACAAAATGAATACTTGTAACAGTGATGGCCTAAATACCCGTGCCATTGACAGACACAAGGGAGGACCTGTCTTGTCCGTGATAAATCAGACTACTCATGAACAGTCCCTTTGACGTTCTAACTAATAAAAGGTTTAGTATAGTAACTAAGATGTCGCTTTGGATTGAATAAAGTTTCTATAGAACTCTGTTTGCTCTGTATAGCGATTCTTTTTACTTCTAGGCAGTACTATTAAGTTATATCTAGGTTTAACAATATTCGCGGAGAGTACCACTCACACCGCCTCATTAAGATAGAGCTGTAGTTAAAGTAGCTAATCAAAAAAATAATGAAATAATGCACCTAATAAAGTTTGCGCTATCGAGGACATTATCAGAAATGAAAAGGACTTCACTTATAAAGTACCTATATGGTAAAAAGAGGAAACTGGTAAAAAATTCATCCTTCCGGTTTTGCTATAAAATTTGGTCGTGTTATCTTAAGGAATTCCTTTCGAGTCTATCCTATGTAAATTTACCCGTTTTTCGCTATATTTTCTTAGTAACAAGAACCCTTGAATATTTATATTAAATTAATAAGTATTTTGATTTAATTTTTCATTACCTAATTCGATAAAAATGCAGTTATAATCAGTAATTAAATGAAACATATTACATAAATAAGTGAATATTATTGACTTTAGTCTACCCAATACGTCCATAGGCTAAGCCTATTTATATTATATTTATAATTTGTTAAATAATGTTTGTTTGTAAAAAAATGGGATCAAGACAATATTTGTAAGCTATCTGATAAATCCAACAACTGGATAAAAATAGCACGAGCCGATTCAGGATCTCAACGGTGTGATTTCTACTATCTCATAGAAACGATCATTTTTTATAAACTAAATGTCAGCAATAGATCTTATTATATACAATTTGAACTGACGAAGGCAACGAGCAATTGTAAATTATTCTTCAAAATATGTTTTTCATTCATATCATTTCTAAAAACTTTGTTTCTGCTTGTGTCAAAGCATGCATGTATTTTTTCATAGTAAGTAGCATGAAAATCCCTGGCCATCGTTTTTCATTGATCCGATAACTCCAACAGCAATTACCTAATAAACGAAAACAGAATCTAGACAATGATTAGTAAACTTTTGTTAAACGAAGTAAAAATCCATCAGCAAGACATATTATTATAGCCCTTCGAGTAACAAAGATGAGCGAATAAACTTAGTTACAATTTCTTCCAAGAGACTTCTAAGTATTAACTCGAGAAAAACAACGATTGACTTTGTAAGTCTAAGATGACTTTAATAGTTCACAATTTTGCGTAGTCAGAATAGAATCTTTTGTATGCTTACTCTACGCCTAGTTATTATCTAACATGTGTAATTAAAAATAGTATAAATATAACTATTTCATTAACGAAAACCTAAATAATCAGGCCCCCTTATAACTCATAAGATTTTAATTATTACCATTTTAGTCATAAAAAATAATATTTTTTTACGCTAAAAAAAGAGACGCTTTTTCTTATTTCATAACATGATTTATCCATATATATATATATATATATATATATATATATATATATATATATATATGTAAACTCAGGACAATTCTACCTACATATCATTCGGTCATCACAATATTATATACAAAAAAAAGTTAACACAACTTATTCCAGATTAATTTCAGTTTACTAAACTGTCCTAAACTTCTTAAGACAATAAAAAGCAAATAATATAACATTATGCTAAAAGCCGCTCTGACAGCGAATATACTGTCATTAATTATCAAGAAGCACATCGCATTACTCTCGTGAAGACCTTCATTTATTTGATTTAACGTGATCCTAAAATACTCAGGTATTTAGGAAACGCTTGTCGATATTTTACTAGCTCTCGTTCATTATTATTTTAGTCAAATGCTGAAAAAATAAGACGGAACTGAGTATTTATATTTCCGGTGAGGTAGAGTGATAATTTATTTAAATGTACGTAATTATTTTCTTATTCATTTAATTAAATTCGATGCTTATTTTCCCTTGTATATAGGAAGACAATAGAAATATTGGGTTTTTTTTTTTTAATTGAAATCTGATGTAATATTCACGACCTAAATATCTACATTTCCAAGTACCTAATGGAGCAATACAGTATCATTATAATATTCCTAGACTACCTTCTTCATCATGTCTGAAAGTCTGTCAGAGAGACTACCCAATTTAATAAATACCTTGCTTGGAATTTCTAACTAATGGTAAAAAAATAGAAATGATTGAATTGATGTTCTTCGATTTTTTAATTTTTTAAATTTTTCGAATGTTATGTCAAAAACTTGCAATATCAAACACGGCTAAAACTAACATTTTTAAAATGGCTGTCAACCGCAGTAACAGCGTAAACGAAATACTGGACAGACTATTAGTCTTCATGCAATAGTCTCTTTCATGAGGGCTCAAACTATATTTATATCGAAGCTCCAAAGAGCACTTCTAAAGCCGAATGAAATCAGTGTAATAGCATTTATGATTAATGGATGAGTTTGGCAGCGTATTGGATCACGATGCATCACTTGCTGAAAACCACCTCTTGAAATGATAGATTCCATAAATTTATTACCCGCAGTTTATATAGTAATGAATCAAATTGAATGCAAATTCTAGTAATTAATGGTTTACTTATCGGCTCATGCAATTTGTGTATCAATTTTCAATCGTATTATTTGATTTTCATTTAAGCTTTCAAATATAATGTTTCTGAGTAACGAACTGAAACTGAACGTCCCACGTTTTCAACCCACGCCTGTAACCAGTTTATTGTTAAGGTAACAAGGGGATTTACTATTGGTAGTCTGTGAATTATATTATCCTTTGTATAATGATGCAAAAAACGGGAAATGCATTTTTGCAGTCATATATTGATTCACAAGCAAAGAATTGGAAAATAAAGAATTGCAAATGTTTTATAGTAATTTATATCATTCGATTCACGTTCGTTAAGAAAATTACTTCAGTTATATACGAAATATGCCAACATAGATAAGCATAACATAGATATCATGGTTAGAATTTAATAAAACTAAATAATCAATGCTTTATGTGATTATTACAAAAAATAATAAGTATGTTGTGAAAATATGTAAATACAATTTTAGTACATTATTATATAAATTACTAGCGGTCCGCCCCGGCTTCGCCCGTGGTACATATTCACGTTTTCTCAACATAAGAACCATCCTCGTACTTCAAGGAATATAATAAAAAAAGAATTAAAGAAATCGGTTTAGCTGTTCTAAAGTTATGCGCTTACCAACACATTTTGGGATTCATTTTTATATATAAACTAGCGGTCCGCCCCGGCTTCGCCCGTGGTACATGTTTACGTTTTCTCTACATAAGAACCATCCTCGTACTTCAAGGAATATAATAAAAAAAGAATTATCGAAATCGGTTCAGCCGTTCTCGAGTTATGGAATTACAACGAAAAGTGGCATTGATTTTTATATATTAGATTATAGAGCCATTGCCAAGAGTTCAAACTGCGGTAGAGTAAATGAAATATCATAGAAGGGTCTCATTTTTTCAAACATTTCTGTAAGCATTGTTGAACTTCTTATTTATAACACCTACGAACGCAGAAATTAGTCGAAATAATTAATACAATTTTTATAATCTTTACTATTTTATAAACTTTATTGTATTTTCCTTGGCTCTTAATCATTATAGCATTGAAAAATATCATCAATATCGTGAAATAACATATTGTGTGTGCTTAACCAAGCAGAATCATTAATCGAATGATTCAGCAACAATTAGAGTTTAGTTAGGTAACATTGTAATCACATTGTTACGAGCTGAGTTTCACACAAATCGACCTTTCTAGAATTCTCTACAAGATTGTCAATGAATTTTATTTACTAAGGTTCCGTTGTCAGTCCATCCATTTGTATTTTTTTATAGCAGTGATGTCGATTGTAATCTTTATTCACCAATTAGAATTATTATCAATCTAAATCGTCCTTTTCAAAGTTAATGCGTCTTTTTTTACTTATAATATTGTAGACACTAGAAGTCAGATGCGTGCTGTAGTTACATTTTTCTTGTCAGTAATTTTGCATGAATGCTCATTGAATGCAATTTAACTGAATACTAATTTCATAAAGACTATCTTTCTTCACAGAGAAATGTTGAATTACAGACAGTGAAAAGTATTTTCCTGTCTCATGTTTCACAGACACTGAACAAAACATTCGATTTATTGTAATACCTAAGTAGATAATGTACATTTAATAAACAATATTTTACTTATGTATTAAGAATATTGTTCTTTCAATTCAAGCTAAAAGAGCTACAGGATAAACATCTCGGAAAGCTCGTAACATTTCCTTAAATATATTTTAATTAGCCTCAAGGATTGAAGCTTGTTATCTTAAAGAGCGCGCCCACGTAAGTCTAAATCTATTGCAGTTGCATTAGAGATACGATTTATTTACTGACTTACATTTATATAAAGTGTTAGCACTTTTGCCTTCTACCTACTTTATGACTACTTTCAAATCAACTAAATATTTTTAGGCATAGACAACAATAAAAATACTATATATAAATATTTTTGGTTTTCAAATCATTCTTGTATAACCTATCAAATAGTGTCTTTGATAATTCCACTAATCCATATTAAAAGAAAAAGACTCGGAAATAAATTCGGTCCCAAAAATAAATTTAGGGTAGAAGTAATAATTTTCTCATTGACATCGTTTCTATTTGAGTATAAAAAATTAATCACAGACAGAATGTCACTGCGGGAAACAGGCCGTTTTTCCGGCATAATAAATAGCTCTCTACGAACGAACGAATTAGCGGCAATCTCATTAACATTACTCTTTTATTCTGAGTAGGTACATGATTGATGATAATCTAAAAAAAATCTCGTATCCAAATAACAATTCACAAAAATTATACCAAAAAAAACCTGACTAAATGTTATCGGGATTAATTCGTTTTATTTTTAAGTGCGAACACTTATTTTAAGTTCTTAATGCTGTTGTTTATATACAATACGGTTTAATACTTAATAAGGTTTGAAAAGCGAAAACCAGTCGTTATTATTTTATCATTAAACCCATTATTTTTACATTCACTTTTATAGCTTTTCGTGGATCGAAAGCATTTTTAATTTCTCCACATACACCTCATAATGGTTTCGTTTTACAAAAACATAATTCGATGAAACTTTATTAAAAGCGGTTGACGAGAAAGAATTCGATCCTGACCAATTAAAAGATGCATTATCTTATCAGTTTTGAATCAACATTTCTCAAGCGAACATCATCGACATATACATTGCAATGGCACTCCAAGGTACATAGTACCTACAATTTCTTTGTCAATTTTATTAATTAAATGTGATATGAAAGCTCCATATTTATTTTAATGCATATTTCACGTTCCAGCCAACACAACGATTGCTTATGTGTATTAATTATCGTATTTACTAGTAGATAGTAAAAACCATATTATCTGAAAATATGGCTGAAATAAAAATAAAACAGAGGACACAAAATATATTTTAATCCACCAATGGAACAATCTCATTAAAGCCTTCAATTAAAATTTCATTTATATAATGCATAAATTCGTTTTAAACAGCAATATTTCATGTTTCTTTGACATCTTCACCAGCATTTCATTTTTTAACATTTTTCACCGTGAAACATTTTTAAAAAGAACACATAATAGCCCAGGACTTAATGTAATTGTAAATAGTCTAGTAAACTGTACCTGAAGTGTGTTCATACTGTTTAATGCATAACTTAGCATACAAATTGCATTTTGGGAGAGTTCACAGAATGTCCAGACGCAATATTAATAAACATTAAACAATAATCGTCCAAAGCGTTTACGGAGAAAAAAACGTAATCCCAAGCATCTTGAGATAACAGAATAGATTAGATTTTCAATTATCTGAGGTAATGCGACAATAAAAGAATCTGCGAATGTAATTACGGACGAATTGGATGACGTCTGAAAACTTCTCAGTGTAAATAGACATGATGCATTCAAACCTTTCACATATCTCTATCTAGAAATTGACATTTCACAATCTGTTATTCACATCGCCGGTGTTAGTTTTAATACTTTTCTAAAGATGTCTGCTCTGCCAACAGGGTTTCCATCTTTGTTTGGGAATTATATCTTGAAAGTATTGTGTCATCTTTTCAACGTAAATTCGCCGTCATGCGGAGTTTAGATCTTTAAAAGTTTAAACAGTTCCTTTAGAATACAACTTAGTTTCTTACATTATTTTTATTATCGTGAAAGTTATACTAACATCAAATATTTAAAAAAAGATTTAAAACTGTGTTATATAATTTCTACAGTGCACAGTTCAACAGAGGTTTTTACCTAAAACACAATATCCTAAAAGCTCAAACTACATACAGGGCAGTACATACTTTTAACTTAATCACGTCAATGAAAATTGTAGAAAATAAACAAAATAATAACGATAACAATATTATAAGGGATGAAGTAAATCCCTCTTTACCTTATGCGAATATTTTCTTACCTAATCTCACGAATCTACGGGCCCAACACGTAATTGATCGCATTTTCCCTAAACTACATTAACATAAGCAGCATTTAGTATTACCATTGTAACATGAATTATTCATATAATGATATTTTGGAATAAATTTTACAAAGGAAATAGGCACTTTGATATTGCGAATATAAATACCTATAGTTGACTATCATATCGATAAATACTGTTCAATGCATTGGCATACTGCATTTATGTTTGAAATTATTTGCTCTGTCAGAGTTAGAGCAAGCTATAATAAGCAACAAATAGGCTCATATTTACTGAATTACTATTGAATACAATTCGCATTCACCAAATCTGTTTGTTGCAGGAAACAACAAAAGGAAAATGTGAATGACCCATAGCCGCAAAAATTGCGTTTAAAAAATGTGTTCACCTAATATAAGTGACAATGACTCTTCGTCGGTGTGACAGCTTGCCCACGCGACTACGGGAGGCTCCTGTCCCGAGCCCCGACAATACTCGACCCTCCGCTAATAAAATATCTGACTCGAACACCGTCCCAAATTTCAAAGACACGCTCGTACGGGATGAAGTTATAGCCACTTGGAAATCCCTACACACAGACGTAAACCAAATAAAAAATGGCCATCCCAAAAATGATTTGCCATGCGATGATATGGTTAAAATGGAATCTAATGAGCACAGAATTCACACATACAATAATAGACGACAGAAAAAGATTACTTATGACAATAAACATATATCAATCGCGTGTCAAGACGTCGATCGTAGCTCATCTTTTCCACTGGACGTGGGCCAAAGATGTCCAAATGATAGACGGGCGAGTACGGTCCGCAGACGGACCTTACTGGAACGACTTCTCTCCTGGCGCACTCCAGAGTGCGACTGTCAAGGACGCTGCGTGGCCAAAGCTCGACAAACGAAGCCTCGGACTTCTATCCTTTGCACATGTGGAGTCACAAACGCGAATGTCGCGAACAAACAGAACAATTTTGCGGAACGCGGTCGCTCCAAAAGTGTCGGTTATGAAGTAACCCGTGAGATAACACAATTCCGGCGGTTAGTGCAGTGTTTATGTAACCCATACTTGACTTAGCTGTTGAGTAATCTTAGCGGTTAAGTCAGGTATTGTTTAATTTAATGTGTGGTGTATTAGGTGCGCTAGTGCGGGTGCTACTGTAGGCGCTGAGACGGCGACGGCGCTGCGGGCTCGCGCCGCTCTCACGCTTGCGAGACGGTACTACCCTGAAGGTGGATGGGGCTGGACTATCACCGTCGTTGGAACGATAGTGCAAATCCTATCGCACGGCCTGCAACTTGGTGGCGGCACGGGTGCTATTGCATGTACCGCTTCTATCAAATATCATGTGCCTCCTCTTTATAGTTATGGTGAGTTATTTTGTTTATATTTATAGCATTTTTACCATCGAAGAATTTTTTTTTATCTAACTCTATGAATGACCTATTTAGTTATAAACTTTAAGGGATAATACCCAGTAAATTAATTAAATACTCTATTTATAACAGAAAATCCTCCTGTAAGTCAAACCATCACAATAAAACGAGATAAAATGCAAAGTTATACAAACTTGATACAAACAATAAGCTGGAGTTCAAGTAATAATTCACAAATTCAAAGGCTTCGTATTATTATTATACCACATTATTCATTCATGCTTCAAAAGATTCTTTGGTCGTAACAGTGACTTGAGAAAAAGTTAGTTTGGTATTAAAAAGTTGGCGCTAAAAGATAACATTTAAACAAATTGGGAACTAACAATACCAAAACGTCATGCTAGGCGTCAAAAATAACGTTCTAATAATCACTTTGATCTTTTTTCGTGTAGTTGGTTGGTTGAGCCAAATTTATTTAGTACGCAGCCAAAATTTGAACAAAATAAAACGATACTGTTTTGAACGCAACGGTGCGGTGGAAATAAAAAAGCGGATATCGTTTAAAATATCAGAACTGCAGAACATTTCTTTAAAATGTTCAAGGTTTTACGGTAAGGATAACCTACTCCAATTCGAGATAACAGGATCCCGTCCCTAATGAATTTGATAAGATTAATTATCTGCCAATCAATGAGGCATTTTCGGTGTCCGCACTTTTTGCTTTAAATTTCTTGTAATGATTATCGATTGGTCAATCGAATAATTTGTAAATAAATTACGTACTTAGTATCGATATGGCGAATGCATGAAAAATCAAACGAGTTTATAATATGCAAACTGCACTGCATTTAGCACAGATTTTATTTTACAGTCTTTTTATGTACAGTTTTTAATAAAAAATTATTCAATTTTACTGCTACAATTTCTTAAACGGGTATATTTATAGCTTAGTTTTTAACAATACAAACGTAATTTACGAGACTAATTTTATCGATGATTTATACAAATAACCTAGAAGTGAAAAAATATAGATACTGGCCGAATTGACAACCTCCTCCTTTTTTTTGAAGTCGGTTAAAAAGGACTACAACGCAGTACTACAATGCATAAATCAAGAAGATCTGTGGCTCCCTCACTGAGTTAATTGAGGCAAAAATAATAAACAGAAACTTTCAAAGATTTATATTGATGGATAACCGCTGCGATGAAGTTATGGAGTCGCCGACCTTTTTACCAATATCTCGCAAACAATGAAAATTGTTTAATAATAATGAAGTAACATGCTGTTTAATGAAATTTATTGATACTTACATGGCTGAGTTTATACGAGATTTTTGTACGAACCAGTGCCGAAAGTTATAAAATGGTAATAGCGACATCTTTAAATGTTTTTGCTCGCAAAAATGTCGTTTTTGATTTTAAACAATTTTGTTTCTTTGAGAAAGGTGACGAGCTGGAAATCCTGTACTTAGCTTATCTGGAGGAACATTATTTACGATTTGCATTTTAAGTATTTGTTTACAGACGATATTTCATACGTAGGTGCATGTAAAATATTCGTCCTTGACTTTCATGATCTTCAGAAGAATAGTTGAAACTTAGTTGATAATAATATATATTTTTGTACAATGAATGTCATCTACTGATTTTAGACGTTGAAGGAAAAAAGGGAACTTTTAGATTGATTGCATTAAATATTTCTTTACTTAATTAACAGATACCTAAACTACTACAACTACTAAAATTATGATTGATAATAATATATATTTTACGTGTTATTTCAGTGTCCATTAAATTAATATTTCCAAAAAACATTCAAGACTATGCATAATTAAATTATTGCAGTAAAATAATTCCTTGTTTTTATATCATTAGATATCATGACTTTATTTCGTACAAGTCAATTATTTTATTCGTCAATTTAAGATACTTATTCTTTGTAACAAAGATGTATAAAATAGAACTCATCGAGTTTCGTTATTCCGATATTTTTCTTAGAAGTATCAAAGTCTACTTAATACTTAGGTGCTCGAATCCATGTGTTCTCTAGAGTAGCTTGTTAAATCCTGTATGTAAACATCTACTTAATTATTATGTACCCACTTTAATTTTTAATACTTGACATCGTGAACTATTTTCTTGCCAAGATTTTTACATAGTATGAATACTCATTACTAATTCTAGCGAAAATTCATCTTGCCAATCAGTCAATCGACATGGACACCGAAAATTAACACAAGCTGTGTTAAAAACGTAAAGTACTAGTTCATTCGAGACATTAATGGTATAACTATCTCCACATTACATTAGCTAAAAGAACGAAGTTATATTATTCCAAAATCTTATAAAACATTTTGCGAAAATAAATAACATCACATCTCGAAGGGTGTAAATTCCTCGCATTTGATATTTTCAACACATGTTAAAAAGTATACCGTATCTTGCATATAAATCAAAATGCCAATAACACCGCATTACACTGTCTGCGAAATATTGAAAACGTGACATGATTTTCTTTAGATAATTCATAGACAACATTTATCATTTTTGATTTTATTAAGATATTTTAAAGAGATTTGATTTGGGAATAAACCCAGCAATTTGTACCAATCTCAGACGTTTTAGGTTTTTCGCCTATGCATGACGTGTGAATGTGAGCATGTTTAATACGTTATATAGATGTGAAAGTCTTCGTTTTTCGTTAATAAATAATATGATGTACTGACTTATATTTATACTTATATTAATTGCACTTCGTTTAATTGGCACGAAGGTAAGGTCTTTCTCATGAATAAATTAAGTTCACAGTGATATTATGTACTAAATATTAAAGTTTCTACTTATGTAGAGATACTCTTAACACTAAGATAAAGGATTAAACGAGACACTCACAAAAGCGCACCAGTATAAAGTAAATTTTGATATAACAATATTTCTAACAAAAAATATCAAAGCAATGTTACCACATGTAAGTGTAACTCAAATCCTAGTTTGCAACTTATAAGTATGGGTTGACATGTTCTCAGTGTTTCTGTCAGAGAGAAAGAAAGTGTCAAAAATCTGGAGCTTGCCAAGAAAGTTTCACCAGACACATATTACACTATCTCTGTTATAAAAATGTGTATGCATCTTTTTGTTTATCATTATTCATAATATATTGAGTAGATTTAATTTACATGGAATTTAGATAGTCTTTTTTTACTACTTATTTAAACATTAAAATTTAATCAATCTAGACGATTTGTACAAGACTTCAAACAAACGATTCCTTTGAACAAATAACGTTGTAACGTAATTATGATAGAATTTATCAAACACCGGCCGAAATGTAATGAAATTGTAGAAATTTAATTTTATAAGCATACCTATCTAAAAATACTACAGTTATATATTGTTTAGTCCTAAGAATATTTATATTTGTCCCAGTCTTAAGTAAAATGTTTCAAACTCAAAAATATAGTCACGATTTTTGCGCCATAGTGTAACAGAAGATAGCAATCGCTGGTTTTATATTTTAGATTTCATATTTTTGGTATTCCAAAGAATTAGCCAAAATTTATATTTATATTTATTTACGAAACATACTTATTTTTCGAACTCTTGTAGGAACAGGTACCTAATTAATAAATATATTTAATCATTCATATAAAAAATAAAGTATTACAAGATTTTGTCTAAAATTACCCAGTGAAATTCATAGCAAAGCTCATAATCCCACACTAGGCCGGGTATTTCATCATTTCTAAACCGCTTGTTTCCTTGATTTATGAATCGTTGAATACACTCTCAGCTGATTACCTTATGTAGTGCTAACGACCAACTATTCATAAAAGGTATTTTGGTGGCACAAAATAAATTCATACGCAAAACAGAAGCGTTGCCAACCACTTGATTTGATTGACGTCGGAAAATATGAATCCGCTTTATTTCGTTATAAAGTAAAACAACCACTCCAAACGTATTGTTCAAAAACGATTGGTAGTTCATACATTTTAATTTACTATCATTATTATATTCCTCTTCAATTAGGTTGATGATTAATTAATTAATATCAAAATAATTGTTTTAAACTGATAAAATGAAACGAAATGTTCACATTCATTTGTTGGATGACTATACAGATACACAATCTGTCAGAAGTGTTTGAATAGACTTTGAAGTTTCAAAAACATACACACTTTGATTTACGAAACATTTAGTTGATAAAATATAGACTTATTTTAGTTTACACTACGGAGCTAATTTTAAATTCTAGTTATATTTATTTAAACTGTTAATATTGTAATTTTGTGGGAGTCGGTGCCCGTTTGCAGTCCTTACTTGTAATAACATAAAAATGTCAAATGTCTGCCTGATTGCCTTCATTTGATATGAATCGATAGAGGCATGATAGCGATATATCATGACTCTTGTCCGACTAAAGGAAAATCCTAAGAACGAGTTTAATACTACATTAGTTGACACACTTCTGTGAATTTACATCATCTTTGACATTAATGGTGCCTATGATTAAACTACTTACATAGTCAATTAGGCACAGCTTATTAAGGTTTTATGCTAAATATTTATATGGCATAATCTTGGATTACTTTTTAACATTCGTGCAATTAAAATGTTTCAACTATCTTTGATCGGAGTTATGTTATCGCAAGAAGTGGTTAGACGCATGTAATATTGGTGTATAATATTTACCTAACAAAAACATTTTTAATTTCTATGTTCTTTTTCTCTTTTTGTTTTAGGTATATCTGCCTTTTGATTGTCCTCGGTATATTAATGTTAATTACTCTGCTAGCTGAAATTTTGTATGTAAGCTAGTATTAGCACACAAACAACAAAAAAATTATAAAACTTTTAACTTTCATCCCCAAACCCCTTAAACTAGGGGATGGGAGTTTGTATGAGACCTGTAATTTTAAATTAAATTTTGATGACGCTAGAGGTATAATCTAATAATCTAAAACTTGGTTCCCCTAGATATATATAGGTACTCCTTGTTAAAAAAAAATTAAAAATTTAATCGACATATATTCAGACATATACTTCAGATCAGATCATATAATTAATATGAATGAATAGAAGTGTTGCGAACGTCTCCTGCCTCTTACGTCCACACAGTAGCTAAAAATAAAAAAAAATGTCCTTGACAAGAGAGTGGGCTATAAAAAAGGCGTCTCTGATGTGCAAAAAATACACCCCAAAAAAAGAAGAAAAAAAAAAAAAAAAAATTTGTTACAAACAACTTACAAAAATAAAATGAAATCCCACCAAAAACATTTTCGTTCGTTACTACAAGAACTATTGTATAACACAAAAGTAATGACCAGTGAATTAATTTTTCACCTTACGCCGATGTGAATGTAGCGAAATGGCCAAGCCACATATTTTGACTAAGGTGTAGAGTTTGTGAAGTTAGGCCCTGTAGAGTTAGGGCGTGTAGTGTTAGAAGCTTGGCTCTACATGAGATCTGATAACTTTTTGACAGTGCGAGTCATATGGGCTCGTCTTGGCAACATTTTACATGAAAATGTTTTTGGTGGGATAATACTTACGTTACATTACGATTTACGTCTAACATTTACAATACAATTTACATAGGTAATTCGTGCCCAAATTGCTCAAAGGTGACGAAATATGGCTTAACTATCCTACCTGCTCTCTGTTTACAGATTTTAGAAAATATTTTATCTAATAGAACCCACAGGTATTCGTTTTATAAAATTAACTAAATCCTACGCCATATCCCGGCGCGGCCTAAGATGATCCCTATGACAGTTCGTCTTAGTGATTGCTCGTATGATGGATCGTGTCGATACTTTACTATTTTATAGGCAAAGGCGTGGTTTGCATTCAGCCACGTCGGTAAACATGTTTTTACAAATATTATAAAATGAATTTTTAACGTCTATTATGTAAACGAAACGGTAAGTAAAATCACTGAAAAAACGTGACGGCTATAAATAAACAAGTTGCTGCTATTTACAACCGAGTAACTTGCTTCGGAGGGAGCCTGCAAAGTTTGTTGCTAAAATTATACAAGTCAACTTTGTTAACGTATGTTGGTAATATAAACCCACTAAGCTGGTCAAAAAATACGTATTAAAGGTTTGTTGCTTTTAACCTATTCACTCAGTAAATATAACTTACCTACTTACTATAGTGAATCGCGTTACTCTGTTAACAATACCCAACGTGCTCTGTTGTTTTTAGCAAAGTTGTTTCGTAAAAATAGCTAAGTAACACGATAATGTTAATCATATTTATTGGGTAGGGACAGCCAATCTACTTTGTTACTTCTACTCAATTGAAAATTTGTATACGTAGCCAAGTTACTGGGTACTGTCAATCGTGTTCATTGGTTAGCTATAACTAAATATACTCTGTTCTTTCTAGTCAATTAAGATTGGTATATTTAGCCAAGTTACTTTGTATTCTTAGGCGGGTTTATTAGGTAACCATAGCTAAAATACTTTGTTGCAAGTACTAATTCAAACGACACATATTAAGCTATATATTTTCAGTATAAGCTGACCTGTGAATGTTTGTAAAACCTATACAAGGTGTAACAGAAAGGGGATATACACATCCGAACAGGGCGTGATGCACTGATGAAACTGAACAACGTTTCCCAAGGAAAATGGGTCGAAAGATGAAAAAAAAATTAAACCTCTCCATTATTTTCATCTTTTGACCTTATGTTCTTTGGGAAAATTGTTCAGTTTCATCAGTAGGTACATCACGCCCTGCTTAGATGTGTAACCCCTTTCTGTTACACCCTGTATGCAATGTGAAGTCAGCTCATACTGAAAATATTTACCTAGTTCGATATGTTGTCATTTGTACCATTATTAGTGCAGGGGGCAAAATTTTGGCATGTCGGAAAAAAAGCCAATGAAACGTTCATGTAGAAAAATAACACTCATTTTGCCGACACACCAAAAACTTATAAGAAACTGAAAGAAAATTATGCACATTAATGAAATTAGCTTTATTCAGTACACGATACAATCATTTCAAGTAACATACTACTTACACTTAGATACTACTACTTTTAAAAATAGAACACAATTCACAATGTCAAGAAACAATAACTATTTTGTGTTTTAATTTTCACAATAATAGGGTTACATATAAATCATGAGTAAACTTTTAAGGAATGACTCACACTACGAACCTGAACAACTTTAATTAGGTCTATACCTAATCCAACGCCAAATCCAACATCGTAAAAGAAATATCAGCTGTTTCATATACAAAAGTGGAATTATCTACTCTGCCAAAATCTACGGAACAGCTGATTTTATTTCGCGATGTTGGAGTTTGTTCTATAATGAAAGTGGTTTAGGTTTGTTAACATAAAAACAAACAACGATTATGGTAATGTAAGCAAGTTACTACATCTAAATATTGTACTTATATGTATTTGATAAGTCAAAAGTTTAGGCAAAAACTATAGAATAAGTTAGGAGAATAAGTAATCATTTTGATCTAATAATTTTATTACAACCCAACAAGTAAAACCGTTATTTTAAACATTTGAATTTATTCTCATTGAAACATAATTCACATTCGTCGTCGGGAAAATGATCATAAATGCTAAAACTTAAACATTTTTTGCACCAAAAAAAATTAAAGTACAATAAGCTCTTTACATATTATTATATGGGAACTATATCCTACCTAATGTAATTTTCTAAAGTTATACTTAGGTATTTAATAAAGTAATAAGTATATGACAATATCTTGCTTGATCAGAAGTAACTTACTAATTCAAATATTTTTGGCTTGATTGTGGGGAAGCTTTCAGTGATATAATATTGTCCTTTGGTTTTCACAATCTTTTTCTAGCTGTAAAAAATAAAAAAAACCTGAGTAAATTTTATACAAAAGTAATTAAACTAAAGCAGACAAAAAATTCAAAAAAATTGAACTCACCAGAAGATATCCTTTGGGTTTTTTAAGAGCCGCATATTCATTGTATTGAGGTATTGGAGCTATAGTTAACTATTTTGCAGCAATTAGCTTCGTCTCTGTAGAGTCTTGCCACTTTAGTTCTACGGCTGTCCATGGCTGTTTTTGAGCCCTAATAGTTTGTCTTCTGCATCTTGCTCTTCTATAATAGTTTGAATTAAAATGATGATGAAAAGTTTTTAATGTAAATTTGAATCTGCCTTGTAGGTGCTGAGGCGGCGCTTCAACAGACACGTTCGTCACTCGACTATGATTTGATAGAAATGGCTGACTTTGCGGGCTACGCAGCCAATTCCTTGTTTCATTTTTATCAAGTTACTCGGTCAAAAATAGTATTCGCTCCATTGTTAATTGCCGAGCTGTGCTTATCTCCCAATAGATAAGTTACTTGTTTGTTTTTAAGTAAGAAACACGGTAATATGCATCATAGAAAGTTATTTAATTTTAGCCAAATAATATTATGTCTAAATTTAAATGATTTACTTGTCATTCAATCATTATGTAAGCTTGTTTATTTTTTAACCGAACTCTGTGTAAATAGTAGCCAACTATGGTTAAGTCTAAAATTAAATAACTTGCTTATCATTAAATAATAACGTAAGCTTGTCTATTTTGAACCTAATTCGGTAAAGGTAATATTGACCGAGTCGGTAATTTTGAAATAAATAAGTACTTTTTTAATAATAGCCAAGAATATTTAGCAATACTTGCTTGTATAATACTAGCAAAGCTTTAATGCATATTTTAAATATGTCTTAATTGAATGCAGCAGAATAATTTTTAACCGAGCTAAATTGGTACTTTGCTAAAGAAAATTTTTCTCAGTGATGAAAGTTTTCCAAAACATAAAAATACACCTTATCATTTTCTCGTAATTTTTAACCCGTTTAACACAGTGTATATTATTTTATCATGAAAATGGAATCCCCCATTTAATTTTTCTAAAAAACTTATATTATCATAGGTAAGTAAATTAACGCGAACGGTAATTATTAATTAAGTATGCTGCGATCTTCTGTTCCACTCAATAGTGAATGAACTATAGCTTAAGCATGGAAAAAATGTGAACTCGTTTCCATTATCGAAATTTGGTTATTACTTTCCGCACTAGTCGATAAATGCCAACGATGTAAGTTTTGAAGGACGTAAACGTAAAGTCAGATTGATATAATTTCTCGTAAATGATAAGAATTGTTATAATTCCAACGGAATATCATTGTATTAGGATAAAGCTACGTAAAAATTAATAAATGCCATTTTTAGACGCCTCCAATACGTTTCTAATTTAATGGTGACGCCATTCCAAGTTTCTCTCTTGAGAATAACTGTCAGTGTCATAGGGATCATCTTAGGCCGCGCCGGGTATAATTAATACATGTAAGTTCATACACAAGCCTTTTGCAAAGTCATTTTGCGTAGCTTCTGTGTCGTGTTAATGCTATTTTTGGAAGAGATTATTATCCCTATGTAAATACAGTCGGTACGGCATATTTTGATAGGGAAATTGTTTTCGAGATTATTTACATACATCAATCGACATTGTAACTATTGTTTGGTGTATAGTGATTACTGTTGGTAATATTCATAAATATTTACCCTAGCGTTTTATAACGATCAAACAAAATAGGTTCGGATATATAAATTATAAGGCTATTTTGAAGCACCTACTGGCGCATAAATAAGTGGAAATAAACGTCAAGTAATTAATAATAGACGAAAATTAACCACCTAACTGTTTACACAGCTTGAATCAGCAGGCTGTTATCAATTCTTTAAGGTATTGTTTGTACTAAGAAAAAGAATAAGCACGTATGAAGACCTGTTTAGAATCTTGAACGAGAAATGTAATGGTACATAACGACAACAAACGGAACATGAATACCACATTATGGCTCGAACACCTGTTTTAAATATAGATGCTATCTATGTAAATATCTAATAATAAAAATTGCAATCCTTTATACATCGTAGCCTTGTGTTAGAACGTTTGTGGAATGGTTTCTCTATAGAAGCGTTATATTATAATCACGCAATAGAAAATTGTTCACATATAACGTAATTTTGTTTATCTCTTATTATTTCCTTACTTGTAAATGTTTTAGGGATAAAAGGGTTAATATAGGCCTGCGATACTTCGCCATGAGGAATATTTCTCGAACGTCTTCGTCTATTAGGTACCGGTATTGTTAAATGTAGAGATAAAAAATCATGCGGAAAATAAACTGCATAAATACATTACCTCCTTGTTCTGCATTAAGAAATGTAATTTCAGTTACTCTTTAATAATTATTTAATAAGTAATAGATTATTTAATTGTATATACAATTCAATAGTTGAAATATTTCTTTTGTATACTAATAGCTCAGTTTAAACAACATAGAAATTGTTATACATTGCTTGTATACAACACTCGAGTAAAACAAAACTAACAAGGTATAAAGATAATAACTAAGAGTTAGAAGCTTTAAAAAGTACTCTAGAGGTTTTACAAACGATAAGTATAAGTTTCGCCATATAATATTATCTTTT
Organism: Colias croceus; assembly: GCF_905220415.1. Lineage (NCBI taxonomy): Eukaryota > Metazoa > Arthropoda > Insecta > Lepidoptera > Pieridae > Colias > Colias croceus. The sequence goes on from NC_059549.1 coordinate 6,344,984, forward strand.
ATTACTTTGCATATTATGTATGAATATAATCCAGGCTTCAGCTACCAACTTCTCAATGCGCATAAATTTCACGGAACTTTGTTTCCCTGTTCAACAAATACTCAATATTGTATCACCGCCGCGCCGTAAAGCTTTGCTTATCATTGTAGTTCACATTTTAATATGAAGAACAATGCAATGGACTTTGTCTTGTTTTCATAACAAGATTGGACACTAGGTCGTAGTTTTACCTGTCTATAGAGTCGCAATTTGTAACGACAAAATATAGCGGGTGTAGTTATGTAATATCCTTTCAGGCTCTCAAATGAAAGAAAAGCGGTCCATTGTTAGTTTAATTAGCACCCATTCTTGCTCCACTATTGAGATAATGTGCAGGCTTATTCTGAATAAAAATACATTGAACAAAATAAAAGTTTCAAGAGTTAACTCCTTAGACCGTATCAGGGAGGATTTATAAGAACATCATTGTGCCGTTATTCTGCTTCAATTTTTGACCATTTCTGGACATTTCAAGAAATGACGCCCATAATCCCAAAAAAAAAAACAAAAGATCTTAATGCAAAGATAAAACATTGCGGCTCAGCCCCCCTAGACAAGTGGCTTTCTATTAGCGTAACGTTTGATAGAATAGATTATGAATGTATGAGATTGACGTAAGCTTTCGATACATTTATCTACAGCTTATGTCAATCTCATACATTCATAATCTATTCTATTAAACGTTACGCTAAACGAAAGCCACTTGTCTAACCCCCTGCTTATTTTAAATGACAAAATGATGCCATCGTTCTTTTTCTGCAATTTGTCAAAAAATAAAATTTCCATACTTATCATTAAGAAAACTCTATTACATAATTTATCTTAACACGTTCACTGCGGCACAGAAATATCTGTACTTTCCATTACTGCGTTACGGGTCGTTTTAAACCTTGTCCTATACCAGAGATTGTGGCGGCACGAGGCATATTAAACCCCACCGCCCGTAGGAGACCAAAATCGTTTTTTTGGCGCCAAATAAGACAAAGTGTGCGGCTTTTGTCGTGATTATTATTAACAATGAGTTCATTAACCTAAATCTACCGTCGCCCGTGGTTAGATTAGTTAGTTTAGATTCTAGGGGTAAAATAAAATGTGGGGTCTGATGTACCCCATACCGCACTGAACAATAGCAGTTTTTCATATAATTTAGTGATGGGAAAAGAAATATCGATTTTATTTAATTGTATTTATTTATCAAACTTATGGATGTTTTTCATTAAAACAGGCCAAACAATAGGTAATATTGTTTGCAACCAGTGCATTCTGTGAGAATTTTCTTTACTTTTTTGTCAGCCTCACGACTTGTTAAGAAGGTGCGGAGTTTTTAGTAACAACCTACACGTCTCCTCTTCTTTGATCCCTTTAAGAGATGATATGCCTTGTTTGTTGGCTTGTTGACTTGGGCAAGAGTTAAATTTTGATGAGCCATACACCGATTGCCGGGTGTTTTGATTCAATGAATAAACACACTAATAGTAATCATGATTATCAACCTATTTGAAGAAACTTACTCAACATGTCACATTCACGTTTCTATTAACGATATTTATTATAACGAGTAGTTAGGATGTTTGTAAATTACCTGTATCTACATTCAAGTCATTCTTTGTAAAAGCTTCAATAAGTTGTTCCACAAATAGTCTCGAATGCGTTGCACAACACTAACCACGTGAGCTAGCATAGGGTGCGGTACGAGGTGCGCGGTGGTACGAGGTGTTCGCAACCTCGTTCCGCACTGTGTTAGAATTTTTATTTGTTCAGTGCGGCACGAGGTCTAAGAAACCCGGTATTAAGGTCGGTATACCATTAAACTAGGAATCAATAGCACATCTCAGATATATAGATATCACTTTCCTACACTGAACCAGATGGAAGTTATGCCTCCCGCACGACAGAGAAGTTTACGTTTTTTCCTACCGCTATAACGACGAGACACGGACAGGGTGTTTCAAGCCCTGTTTCGCAGCTAACGTGTTAATAGAAGCGTTAATATGCACTCGTAATAACAGTGATGGTCATTGAAATGGAATTCGCATATTATTATTAATAACGCGTGGCTTATACGAGGAATTTAAAGTTGAACCGTTTTCATTAAGTTATGGAATCGAGGGCAAATACACGGATATATGCAGAGCTGATATTGTTATAGGATTGTTAGAGTTGGAATGGAAATATTAGATTACATATCTGAATTTCATTTATCATACGTTCTTCTACTTTTTTTTATAGATGCGTAAAATTAGCGACAATACTATTAGAAAAATAGTATGTATAAAATGTGAACAACAATGATAGTTTCGTTGCTATTTTACAAAGGTTAGCAGGAAATTTATGTCATGAAAATTACGTGTTAATTCTTTCACCACAAATTTCCTCTTAACACAAAAAGGATTTGAGGATTTATTACTTAATCATACCATTTAGTGAGTGGGAACAAAAGCGAAAGAAAATAATTAATTGATTAAATGCAAATCCTCGACTGGTCCGAAAATGATTACAGTAAGTGGAAAAGGCGACATAATATAATATGAATACTAAAAATATGAAGTCAGAATTTACATGAAACAAGGCAAAGGTTACGTTCATAAACATTCGTATTACCTAATCAAGACAAGTATATAAGCATCTTCAAATGCTATTGACTTTTTATTCTTTTTATCCAATTATTCTTTTATATCAACTTTTGCCTCTCAATTTCTTACGTAATTAATAAGATCACACGTTGCACTATCATTGTGTGAAGATTGTGTGATATTATATAATCATATATGTTTCCCTAACATTAATATACATTACCTTTATTATACAATCATAGTAGTAAATTTAAAAAGTCAATATTTTTTAAATAAAATGTTAAAATCAATATTTTTTTTAATTAAACAAAATTTTTAAATGTTCTTCCGTGTAATATTTGAGTAACACGATACAAAAATAATCTAATCGAGGTGTATGTAATTATAAAAATAATACTTTCATTATTTCCCAGTAATTTTATACGTCTAATTATGCAATCTCCTTGGTTTTGTTTTACAATAACAGCTACTGTGAACAGCTATCAAAAATATAAACATAAATCGAGGAAATTTTCTTATCAACATCGTAGGCCGTTTAATGTACCTATTTAGGTAAATTAAGGTAAAATGTGGCCATATTATTTTTCATGCAGAATAAATCAACATACAATTTAAAAAGGTATATTTACTCGTTAATATCAAGGTCGTTAATAATACTTCTAAATTTGAACATCCAATTTTAAAATACATTCAAAAATTTGTTTACGTATGTTAACGTTCTAATTAATAGTGCGAAAAATATAAAACCAATGTTTTTGAAATTGGCCAGGCATGTTTGGTTATAGTAAATAGATGTTTTTTGTTTTAGATATGGTGTTGATAGATTTAAAAAAAAACATGTTATAAAATTATTAAATAAATGTACAATATTCTATGAAAAGCAAATTATACTTAACTCATACCTGTAAAATTAGGTTATTAGTAATTAACGAGGTTCGGATTAATTTAATATTAATCTGAACCTCAAAGCAAATTCGTATTGTCGATTGAAATCGTCTTTCCACTGAATACAAACGCGATGAGCTTTTACAAATAAACTATTGACAATGATAAGATAATTGTTTCTATATACTTGAAATAGGCTTTAGTTTCCTAGTAGTCATTCACGATTAACTTAGTGCACTTTTATTGTAATAAGAAACGCCTATTATTATTATTATTTTTATTTAGCTAAGTCGTATATCAATGTTGTTAAAAACAACTCAATGCCAGTACATTAATCAAATGCAAATTACCTACGCCCAAGTGCCTATTTGGAGAGTAATAAGCGGAACCGTCTTGAAATATTTGGAGAAGATTGTCGATATTTCAGTTCGATTCACTTATCAATTCCGGCAATCCAATCAATAAAACTCTCCAAATTTAGGTACTATATAACGTAACATTAACCAAACATGTATAATCGATTCAGTAGTAACAAACTTACTACAAACTAGATTACTCACTTGATTGCATAACTCGATAAATATTCAGCGTTAGAATTTAATTTGCTAACAGACTAACCCTATCAGAACATCGGATGACTAGTGTATGGTGATAAATGATACTATGCGATTAGCTCACTGCTCTAATATCCACTAATGGCACGTGATGTAGCAAATATAGCAGGTTATAAGCTATCTATTCTATTTAGTCAAAATGTACTAGAAGCTCTATTATCTAAATTAATATATAATTACTATTCATCAAATGTGGGGGATTTTATGCTGACCATTGTGGTTTCTAATGTTCTTCTATAATTTCATTTACATTAGTGATAATTTTGAACAGTTTATATTTATCATTAGGTTTATACAATATACATACTTAGATAAAATGATGATAAAATCGTGAGCATTTTGGAATCAATACAAAATTTAATATTAATATACTAGAACGTACACGATCGTGGGGCAGATGCTTTTGACAATCGAACGATTTTTATATTAGGGAGACAGAATACCTTATAATCTTTATAGAGACGATTTTTCACTATTTCTCAAAGATTTTTTTATTATCATATATTATAGTTATGTCACTATCCTTACTATAATAGGTACTATCATACAAAAATGGGTTTGTTTGTTTGTCCTTCTTTCACTTTACTATCTAGAAATCATCTAGGAAGCTAAAGAGTCGTGTAGGCAACTTTATACCGGAATTCCTTTAAATCACGCGGGTGCCAGATGAAATAAAGAATGGTGTATTTGTTTCACACTATACAATATACATATTATGTTTAAATGTTAAAGGACAGTTTTAAAGGACAATTGTTTGACGCCATATCTGTTCAAACAGTATGAGCTTAATCTCGACGTCACGGGTCAAATCCCAGGCGGAACAACTATCTGTGTTAAAGACAATTGCCTCTGAGCTCGCTCTAATGTTTGTTGTCGCATATATATTCATAGTATAATTATTCGGGAAGTAAATAAATTTAAGAACTACATTTAGTTACAAGCTATCAAGCGAGACAATAAAAAGTGAAGTCCCATATCCCCTAGTGGGGTAAGGGGCATATGCATTTTTTATAGATCTGTTTCACTGATCGATTTTCTTTAGGGACAAGTAGGTGACCGAGACCTTTTTTTTTTCTTCGTTTCCACCGGGAATCGATGCCAGGACCACTCGGTGCTACGCTGAGCGCTCATGCATCAACCACTGTACCCAGGAGGCGGTCAATAGCGAGACAATATATTTATGAATAACTAGCGTCTTGCTCGAGCTGCGTGTAGAATTTTTTGGGTTTTCAGAATTTCAATTAATTATTATTGAGTAGCATGATTTTATTTTATAGAAGTATATTATGACACGTGCCTTTTCTATACTACTAGCGGTCCGCCCCGGCTTCGCCCGTGGTACATATTAACGTTTTCTCTACATAAGAACCATCCTCGTACTTCAAGGAATATAATAAAAAAAGAATTATCGAAATCGGTTCAGCCGTTCTCGAGTTATGGAATTACAACGAAAAGTGGCATTGATTTTTATATATTAGACTAGCGGTCCGCCCCGGCTTCGCCCGTGGTACATATTAACGTTTTCTCTACATAAGAACCATCCTCGTACTTCAAGGAATATAATAAAAAAAGAATTATCGAAATCGGTTCAGCCGTTCTCGAGTTATGGAATTACAACGAAAAGTGGCATTGATTTTTATATATTAGAGAAGATAAGCTTGATAATGACTAATCTATTATAAGTTTAGCTGAACTCAAATAAAGTTGGGCATCTATTTGGATAGGATTTTACCATAGTAAGAAGGTTCATTGTATAGTTTTGACCCCAGGCTTATTTAAGTACGGCTCCTAGTAAAAAAAAATACACTAAAAGCCCATTTCTATTCAAAAAGTCAATTCATCAACACAACAACTCCCAAGGGTTAAATAAAATGAATTCTACATGGTTGAATAAATAAGAATAACGTTCTTTTCCAGTTCATATCGCACATATTTGAGTAATGTAAAAGTTGAAAAAAATGAGTTTGAGTGTACTAAAAAGATATGAATCTATGACGATTATTATATCTACCTACTACATAGTACAGAATAATGGTTTAATATAAAGTTTATCGGTCGACTGTTATTATGAACCTTTATCTTATTATTTGAAAGAAGCCAGTCATCAGCCTTACATAATACATAATTGGTAATTAAGCTAATTTCCTTTAAAAAGATATTTAAAAAGGTGGTTTACAATTCAGTTCTTTAAATTAAACAAAAAAATATGTAAGAAAAACTGTCCTCCTTTTTATACACTTTTTATAGAATTTTGCGTACCTAATGTTTGCCATCTTGAATTTGTAATTCAATGCCTTGGCTTAACGCCAGGAGGCTTCAATCAATTTTAGAGTCCTCTGTTTTGTCCACATTTACTTAGCTAATTGATATCTAAACCGGAATTAATCGAGCGAGTCCGTGAAGGAAACAAAAACATAGAGATTATAATTATTATTATTATCTTGTTAAGGGTAGAGTTCGGTGGATATTGCAATGCCAACTGTAATTTGATAAATTATCTTTTATATTCAATCGTTCAATAATTACTGGATAATGTTTAAACGTATACTAGTTATAATTTAATTTTAGGTAATCTGCTTTGAAAATAGGTACTCCATGCTTATATCTCTGTTCAAAAGATGATCAAGTTTAAATACATCATCATCATCATCATGACATTATTAAACTATCCTTTTAAAACTAATAAATTAGGTCCATGACCTGACTGAACTGACTTTTAATAATAAAAGAAAATATCTCATCTCGTATCAAATGCATCGCTGAGACTTGTGAGCATAAGTCAAAGTAAACAAGACCGATGTTATATTAAATTTGTATTTGAGAAATAAATAGAATATATTCAGTATACAGTATATATCCCACAATCCGTTTACGCCTGATCTGAGATGAATCTCTTAAGACCGCTATAAATTTCCCCTCAAAAGCTAAGGTCACATAAATGAGACAAAATTGACGTTCGTCTATGTTGTGTCCATTCAGTGAAATTTATTATCTGTAGCTCGTCCTAACTCTTAAATATTCCATTTTCTTTGTTATTTATTTTTAGAAGAACTCAATTATAAAGATCTCAATTATTTGAAATTAATGGTAGAGCATCTCAAATAACATAAAATATAATCGATTTATTTAATAAAATTTATTTCGTAAGGCTCTGTAAAAAGTAATAAATTAATGAAAATACGATTACTTAAAATATAGAAACATTTCAATCTTGAATCATCAACATTACGAGTTGTTTTTCAATAATATTATTTTATTTTGAAAAGGTATAAAGTTGGCAATTGTATATCTTGATTATTATTCTTGTTAGCAGCTCTATAAACAAACGTCAATGTAAGCTTTCATGTAAGCTTCCAAGTAAATGCAAATTGAGTAAATATCTACATAATCCTTTATCAAGGGAATCATTCCTTGAAATAAAACCGAGTACGTCTAGCCTACTTATGGACGTGACACATTTCGGCCGACATAAAATGTGTTTACAAGCACATAACGTGGTCTCACCTGTAAAACAGCAACTTTTACATGTCCAGGTTATTACCTGGCTGAATATTTCGCGTTCTCTCAAACACTTTTATGACATTCCCTTCACCTCGAATTACTTTTTCGAGATGTTTATAAATTCCCGATAAAATGTTATTTCCTCCGGAATGTTATAGGGGTTTGGACGCAGAAATAAACATCGTACCTTCGTAAATTCTCGTCGAGTGCTGTTGACCAAACGAAATGGGTTTAATGTGAAATTTTAGTAAACGTTTAAGTTGCATTTTAGGTAATAGGTTGGTTCAACAGAAATTGTATTTATCCACCTACTGAAGAAAAATATGTTGTTTTAAATGGGCGTTGAATCAAAATAGGTATAAGATTAAAATATAGTAGTAGCAGATTAGTGTAATAAATGTTTATAAAAACTTTGTTATATCATACATTTTGAATAAGATAGTTAAATAAACAAGGCGTTAATATATACCTATTTCACATTTGAAATCGATAATATGGTCAGTAGAGTCAACCTTTGGTATTAATTATAACATAGAGCTTTTAAACAGTTTATTTCACCTTCAAAATGCAGTTCTTCGATGCAATGCTCGCAAGATATATGGATTGGGAACGGGAAATAGCTCCATTAGCAAACATCTACCCGTTTTAAAGTATTGCATTACTATTTACTATATCTGCGAACGATTTCTTAAACTGTCAAGTGAAACCCGTCAACTCGAAAGCTTTAAGGATAAACATATTCTGCTGACATAGTTGTCGGATCTGGACCTAAGACTTGATAAATGGTTTCTATATTTTATCACAGTTGTAATGTTACAAAATAAATGTAAAAACCATCCTCATTCGGGAGATTCATGCATTTACCTGTATATCCTAATTTTGCATAATAATTTTATACTTATGAAGTTACAGTTAGTTTAATAAGTGTTAAAGGGGTTTGAAACTTTTTGTATGGACGCTGGCATATCGACCTGCCGCCATTTTGATTTTTTTTCAAAATCGCGGCGCACGATTAAAGTGGTATGTATGGATAGAGGACACATAGACGAACAAAAAATGTCTCATAACATAGTACCCTAAAGCGTCACATTACCGAGATATTTGGAGGTAAATATTCACTTATGAGTACAACGACAAACACTAAAAATAGACTTATTACGTGTCTATATGCATAATATTATCTCCAAATAATCACTCCCAGGTAGATTATTATTATTACAGGAAGAAATTAGGTATTCATTACATTACTTACATTTTTATGTAAGTATGTATGTTTTTATGTAATGAATGTACCTACTTTCTTCCAATAAACGGTTAATTAATAATAATCTACCTGGGAGTGATTATTTGGAGATAATATTATGCATATAGACACGTAATAAGTCTATTTTTAGTGTTTGTCGTTGTACTCATAAGTGAATATTTACCTCCAAATATCTCGGTAATGTGACGCTTTAGGGTACTATGTTATGAGACATTTTTTGTTCGTCTATGTGTCCTCTATCCATACATACCACTTTAATCGTGCGCCGCGATTTTTGAAAAAAAAACAAAATGGCGGCCGGGTTGATATGCCAGAAAGTTTCAATGCCCTTTGCTATAAAGTAACTAGTACTTAGTTAAATTTATTAATTATTATATTCGTAGAAGAATATTTTATATTGTTTACTGTGGAACTATTTGAATTCACAGTTAATTTGAATATTTAACAAAATGTATCAAAAAGTTAAAGTTACGATTTTTGAGAACAGCGCCATCTTTTAGAAGTTTTATAAACTTCGAAAACTGCAAGCATCTGAAAAAGGAGAAAGCTCGTGGTTTTTGTTATGAACGAAATTCAAGTTCGTTTGGTTAAATTCTACAAGATGGCGCTATAGATTCAAATTACGGACCACTGTAATGTTTTGGGTACATGGTACACATAGAAATCTAAATAACAAGGCACCTTGTTATTTAGATTTCTATGATGGTAGGGTCAATGTACCACTAGCTGACCAAGCGCCAATACATGACCAAAATTCAAATATACGCGCCAATTAAGAAAATACGGCAGCCCCAGATGATAGTTTATTGTTTTTTCTATAAAGCAACATCATCTATAAAATAAAAACAAACCTTGCTGCTATTGGTCAGAAATATTGACATTTTTTCAACACGAAGATGTAATTAAGTAGGTGCCCCGTAAGTAATCACATTTTTTACTAAGAGTTTTTTATCGGGAGTTGATTGGGAAATCTTAATTTATCTTGAATGCAATCGATTACTCTTTATTATGTCTTGTTATAGGCATAATGTTGAACCATTCTGTTATAGACTTTCGGCTTCACTTTTGGCATGAATAGTTTTTCATGATTTTTAGCGGCCTGGTTATCTTTTGGAGCAACAAAAAACAATTTTTCGCCTATTGTTGACCAATATGGTCAGCTCTTGGTTCTTTATATTTTGCTAAGAAAGACTTGCTTTTTTTTGTGCTTATACCTAATTTAACAAACCATATAAGCCGTCTAAGTCCTATTCCAACACCAACAATGCATCTCGAATCAACATCAACTTCAGTCAGTCATTTCCTTGAACCTCCTTCGCCCAAATTAGTAGATTTAATAACTAAAATGCAACAGCAAATAAGCCCAGCTTTTGGCAAACATTTAATATGGCCTTCTAATTCTCCGTTAAAAAAGAAGACTGAACGCTTGCCTTTTGCTACAACTTCCAAGAAATGGCAAGACTACTGGGTGTCGAAGGAAAAAGAGAAAAAAGAAAAGATTTTATGGTACGTAGGTATAGTCATTAAGGATTAATAACAGTATTGTAAGAATGATTTATAACATTTAATAAAACAAACTTCAATATAAATACAGACTTTTTTATTTATTAAACAAAACTAATGTTCGAAGAAGGACATTTTGTCCATTTTGAAAATGGTCAACTTTTAGAGCAATGATGGTCAGATATTGGTGATCACTGATCAGTGGTCAGGTATTTGTACTTTTAGCAGAAGTAACTTTCAGAGTAGTTTTCATAAAACCTTTAAAGGCTATCAAATTGATACTAAGAACAATAGTTGCAGTGACTATTCAATTATCTGTGTCCCAAAAATAACATTGAACGTAAAACAAATAACCCGTTTTTTATATATAGCTAAAGATAAAACCACTTAAATGGTCAACTACATCAACCCTACATTATGGTACCAATGTACTTGCCATGTATGTAGGTACCTTTATTAATTAAACTTATTTCATTCGCTAATACCTGTTTGTTACCACGGGCTTTATCGCGTTGTCTTCCAGGACCTTTTGAATATTAATAACATTAATGACTTAGCTACGAAGCTCTAGTTATGAATATAATAGTAAGCTTTATTTTTCAGCCGCTCTTTTAACATTTATTTCATTTTATTAATTTCAATAAACTGATACAACAACATTATATTGTAATGTGACTGGAAAAATTAAGCAATTTCATATTATTACGAAATAAGTGAAATATAAACGAGAAGACATTATATTCTGTGATATACATTGATCTTTTTACTGAAAAGATAAAAAGGTGAACTTCGTTGGTTTATTGGAAACAAAAACATCACCCAAGTAATTACGTGCCTTTGATTTGTGCTAAAAGCAAAACAAAACCATTTCTCCTACTCACCTAAAGTTAGAGATTTATTTATCGGAAGTCTCATAAATCAGGAAGTAATCAGGGGAGTAATAACAAAACTGATTATTTAGAAAAAATATATATTTGTGTTGTAACCAATTCCTCACAGCCCAACTTTAATTACTATTGAATTTTTATTTATAATTCGATAAATAGATAGATACATGTACATTTAGGTATAAAGGTATTATTAATTTGTATACTTTTTATTATTCACAACAATATAATAATTATGTAGTTTCATCGTATTAAATAAATTTCTTTGAACCTTGAATGAAGGATGGAAAACGGTGTCCCTTTGTGTATAGTAGGTATATACCTACTCTTGGGAAATTAACTATTTTTAACGTGAAGAAAAATAATTTATAATTAATTGTTTTTTTTCTATAAAAAGTTCATTTTCTCTTACTTATAAATAATTATAACAATACTGTTGCTTTCTCAAAAGTTTAAGTTTCAGGCAGCGTAATATTATATTCCCATTGGAACTAGGTAATATTTAATCTCACCGTCTACGATCCTAATAACTGCAGTATTTCATACTTAGTATCTGATTTTCTTTAATAAAATAAATAAATAATTTATAAACTGCAGTAGCAGTAAAATTAATGAAAAAGTAGCTCTATATGTTTGTAACGTTTTCATAGGTACTGTTCGGATTCAGATGAATTCTGCCTACAGATGATAGCTACCTTAGAATGTTTCCGTATTTATATAATAATAATAAATTATTTATGTAAGAATATCAAAGACCCAATAAAATATATAAAGTTGAAGAGGGTGAAACGGGGTAACGCTATCACATATACACACGTCCCAAACCGTTGCTAGAAAGGAAGTTCATAAAAGAAGATACCTTTACCACAGAATACATAATAGTAGCTAAACGCTACCTTTACATTACCTATTATATTATATCCCTATACAATTGTATAAATAAATCCTACATACAATTACGGGATCTAGACCAAAAATGAAACCGACTTCAATTTAAAGTTTTGAAGAATATAAAGGGAACGCCAGTGTTGAGTCCAATTGAGACACCGCTCCGCTTTTATGGTCAGTGAAACAGCGTTAACCTCATCTAACCCCGTCCCACTGAACTTTGGAGACATAAAAACCTTCCTCGGTTCCATCTTAGCTCGCAAACACGGAAACTATAACTATAAACAAGCGACAAAAGGCAACATTTAAGCTTCCTGAGTCGGGACGATCGCATCCCGCACTTGGTCACTCGAGAACAGATAAATTTCTATTCGAGTCGAAACATTCGTAGTACACGTATTCTGATTTATTATTTAAACTGTTATTTATCAAATAAGCGAGGAGACACTCGTGGGGCGACGACCGCCCTCGCGTTTTTAATACATTTTCTTTCACTTTTCTTTCCAAGTTTTTGTATCGTCAGCGATAACGAGCCGTTTGGGTGTGTGAGCTTCTTTTAGCATAATTTGTTGGTGCCACTTTAACGCACGCCGTCAAATGGGCATTTTCTTTTCGCCATTATGTCTGAATCATGTATCTGTCGCTGAACGACTGCTGACTAAAATATTTTTCTTCGGCGAGATTTTGTATTCTGTGATAAATATTAAACGAAGGAAAATTTTATAGAATCAAATTTATAGTACTGCTTCAACCTACAACACAAATTAAATTCTACACTATGAATTTATAATGATATCATCAAAGTCTTAACTTATTTACACCTACATACACAATGTCAGCATATTGAATTGGCCATTGTTCCAAAATTGATGCAAAAACTGAACGCTACGCGAACGGAAACATTAATCAATGTGTTACTGAACTTTACAGTAAATTAAAGTTCATTCATACACAATCATTCAAACAACTAACCTTATAGCACTTTATGGTTGAACACCCTTATCTATGATATCTGTGTATATTATTGAACACTTTGTAAACAAATGCGAGGTATAACTAAATCCCTTGTGCAACACTAATAAATCTTTAAGTTCAAATAAATCATTAATTTTCTACGAGTATGTATGATATATCACAAAGGGGAACCAAGTCCCCCTTTTCCCTATCCAATGAGTAACAAATAATTTGAAAATAAAAAAACCACCCATCGAAGGTATCTAAATGATGCGATTCGATTCGTTATTTGATAGTTCGAACTCAAATATTAATTCATTCAATTAAACATCTTTGATTATTTGATTCGTCATAACAATAACAAGAAGAGCGGGCAAGAAACTCTGGTTGCTGTTTTCATCATCATCGTGCCATTTGCTAATCTATTAATGTATAAAAATGCTTGCATTCTTAAATACATAGGAAAAGATAACATGACTGTACTTTAAAAAATACAAAAGTTAATTGTTGTGGATTTTCTTTAGCTTTTTCTCAAAATATGCAAAGTAGCAAAAGTACAGTTCTTGTTCGTCCAGCCCCAGTCAAAGAAATCGAGTTTTGGAGCAAGCCGCGCTCGTTTTTTACAAAGAATAATGCGTTTTACTAATCTCTCCGACGCGACAGTCTAGATTATTCTCTACATTATTACTTGTACAGAATTGCATGATAAAAGAAAATATATGGTATAAAATCAAGGCGTTTGCGTGTAGCATCTTGAAATGTCGCTGATTGATAAATTATGAACTTGCTTTAGGTATCTTGCCATAGGTATAATGAATTAAGGCAGATTTATACTAAATAATTGTAGTGTGTCGTGATGCAGCATAGGTCTTATCAACAGTAAATTTCTCTACGAAAGCGCATTTTTGTTTTATTTTATTAAAACAAATGCACCTATAAATATATCGTAAGTCAATGGTATATAAAAATCCTCATACAACATGACACTTATTATGAATCCGGCTTTACTTGCTTTGCGTGTGGTTTTTTATTGCACGTCGGGTATTTAACAAAACTTACGCGAATAAAGTAGCAATTTTACAATCTGTATTTATCTGTAGGTCGATAACCAACATGCAATTTTAAGTTATTTTTACAAGACATTAATTTAAAGGTAAAATCATAAATTTAATTTTGATTGAGATACAGTAGAGAACTGAGAATTGATATGAAAAAATATATTTATCGATATGAAAATCACTTTCCCATTTAAATTTACAACAAATGAAATATATTGTAACTAAAAAAACCATAAGACTTTTTTTGCGACAAATATAAATCAAATGAACCGGAAAATCTCTACGTAAAAACATATTTATAAGACCAATTTGGCGATTTCAATTTGATCAAATGTATCCTTATAGCTATGACGTCACACATTATGCTATAAATTGCAAACCTCACATTTAGCTTAACTTTCAGCTCTTTTGTTAGAGTAAATTAATTGTAGAAGTATTTGCTTTTACTGCATCTGGGACGTTTACTATGCAAACACAGTTCCAATACGGCTCCAACCCAAATTTAGATGCTAAATCTTATTTACTTCGGTTTAAACTGTATTTATTCTACAACTCTATTATGCATACGTTTACTCTTATTTATTTTAAACTAGGTTTCCGCCCGCGGCTTCGCCCGCGCAGTCAAAGAAAAACCCGCATAGTTCCCGTTCCCGTGGGATTTCCGGGATTGCGTCATTTTCCCGGGATAAAAAGTAGCCTATGTCCTTTCTCGTGTATCAAAATATCTCCATACCAAATTTCATGAAAATCGGTTCAGTAGTTTAGGCGTGATTGAGTAACAGACAGACAGACAGACAGAGATACTTTCGCATTTATAATATTAAGTAAGGATTGCTGTTAAATTATAATCATACGCTTTGACGATAAATAGGTAGAATAAAGAATTGTATTCAAATAAAATTTTCGCTGTAAGCCCATATAACAAATGTCATATTAATTGATATTATTAAGTAACTGAATCGCAAAATAATTAATTGAAATAATAATAAAAATCCTAATAATTAATTTACCAAAACTGCATTATGAATATATTATGTAGTTCCTTAAGGAACATTCCTTCCTCTATGAGGAACATTCATTTAGATTTTAGTCATTAAGTCGCAAATAAAAAATAGTATTTTGTATCATTCATGTTACATGTATTTAGTTCTTTTGTCTTGACGGTACAAAAAATTACCTCGTCTACAACGTAGGTGTACAAAATATAGCGTAGTCTCAATCTTTAGCAGACATCTAAAAGAATAAGTTAAGGTGTATACTTCATAATTAACACCACAGGTGAAACTTAGCCATTTTGCTGTAGCATAAGAATAAATCTATTGCTTGTAGAGATCAACTTTAGTTTTTAAACTTTTACATTAACCTTGGTCTACAAAATATATTGAATAACAATATAATGTATGTATAATATAGACTAGGCACCTGTAAGCATTCCTGTAAGTTGTATTTTTCAACAATAATGTATTGTCTATGCTTAAATAGTTTACAGCTGTAGTGAATGGTTTACCTAAATACCAATTTAAATTTTAGTAACTTTCATTTTAACACAATTAACAATGAATTAACGAAGATTGTCTAAGTATATCAAATATATATTTATGCTGAAACTCATATGAATTTGTATAAAAGAATAGGCAGTAAATTATTTCAATCTGATCGCTAAAGTCAGTTATTTTTTCATATCTCCAGCAACTTATTTAATTTGCCAGCTGGGTCCATAAAAGTATTTGTCACTATAAATTTATCTACGTCCTTAATGTTTTCCTTACATATTATGACCTAGAAAGTTATATGTTATATTTGATATAACAGTGCTATAAAATCCAACAAAATCGTCAGCTTTATTTAG
This sequence comes from Colias croceus, assembly GCF_905220415.1. Classification (NCBI taxonomy): domain Eukaryota; kingdom Metazoa; phylum Arthropoda; class Insecta; order Lepidoptera; family Pieridae; genus Colias; species Colias croceus. Next base: position 6,360,999 of record NC_059549.1, read on the forward strand.
GCTGGTTCAACATTTTCCCATATCCGATTTCACGCAAGCTATTCATGTTTTTGCCAATCCGTTTATTTACCTACCATTTTACGAGGTATTAGTTCACCGACCTTTTTGTTTTGTTTTATTATGTAAACCAAGGCATTAAAATATAGGATATCATTCTTGTTTACGTATAACTAAAAAGTGTTAGAGAGAAATTAATAACTGCTAGTTTAGAAAGCCTCAAAACTTTAGTGACTTTCAATTTGATGAATCTTTAAAGATGTATTTTTCAGAGAAACAGTTGATCATCATCAGATTATGATGGATGTGAATGTTGTTTATATGTAGTCGCTCAACGGACAAGAGTTTTTCAAAATGCCTTTTTCAACTCTGCAACTCATATTATTGCCAACGATTTTGCATCATAGTGAATCAACTTTGTTGCTAAACAAATGCTAACCATTTTACGAAGTTTAAATCTAATATCTTCTTATCATTTTAATTATGTATATACTTTAGAGGTAATTTACTTACAGGAATACTTTACGATATACGCATAAATAAGAGTAAATCGTTGCACAAAGGAATAATTAATTAAAGTTACATAAAGATCGTATCGTAAATTTGTAAAGAAACAAAAAATAATTAACGTCAGCATAACCAGAATATAATGATTTCTCATGTAAAACATAAATTATCGTATAATTGGCTGCATATTGATCGATAAATATACAATTCTGTAAAATTATTATCTGGTTATGTATCAGATGCCACAACCACTGTAGGGTTCTTTTCGTATACAAGCTACTTGTTTTTTATCCCGTATATGGGCCTAATGATTTATCATTTTACAATATTTGCAGCGTATCATATTTAACTCTTTCCATTCCGTGTAGTCACGTCATTAATAACCCACAAATATCAGATTCAAAGGAATGTATTACATGCAGTTTAAATTTTTTAACGCATTGCTGTAGATAAAAAGTAGGTAGACCATTATTTAGCTTATAATAAAACATTTGAATAAGAACGATAGATAATATTCAATTTTAGATTCTAAATCTCACTTATTTTTTTTCATGCTGTGATGATAAATTAAAAGTTGTATGGGTACGATAAATCTAGATGCATATTTGTTTTTATTTGTGTAATTATTGTTCTTATAGACATTAGTTAAATTGTCAAGTATGTACGATGTTCAATGATTCTAAAAATTATACAGGTAACAAAAAATAATACGACCAGGCGTGATTTAAACTTTCATAAATTATTCGTTTAATTCGTTGTATTCATAAATTATCATTTTTCTCTTTATTTGTCATATTCAGATCTTTGCAAGTTTGAAGACCATTAACCAAAACTGTCACAGAACAGTTTCAATTTCCAAAGTTACCTTTTAGAAGGTAAGAAGGGAATGTATGAAAATTGATAACTTCTCTGTGTGTCTCTTAAATGTCATATTTTTTTCTTAATTTAACACATTCGTATGATACGACCATGTACATTTTCTCTTAATTGGTACAAAACATATAACAGGAATTTATAATTTCATACGCTGTGATACATCTAGATATAAAATGATAAATAAACAGCGTTTTTGGAAAGCGTACACCAGCTTCTTGTGTCCAAATATGGCTAACGATCGACTTTTATTTCGTCAAATTAAAATTCCCATATGAAGATAATTCTCGACCCAAAAAACTATTGCAATGGTTTTTTAACGTTGAACGGGATGTTTCACTTGTTTAAAATTGATTTCGCCGACGAGATTCTTGCATAATTCGCCCATCAAATTAACTTCTTTAGCGAGTACATAAATCACTTTTAGGTGATTGAAATCTCCTCATGCATCATGATTATGACATAAAACACACAATTTATGAGTAAACATGAGTTTATTTAACGTTTACAATACAGTTGATTGGGTATTTATGTAAGTGGGAGTCGCTCACGGTTTTCGCAAATTGGGTCACGTTCACACACGTAAAGTTGCACGTCCTTTGAGAACATCCGCGTTAGGTTTATCCTTATCGAAAGTTATTAAATTACATTCTAACACCGTCCACACCATTTAATAAATTCATACGAGACCATCCTAATTTGTTTCTTAACCAGCAATGCATAGGAGATAAGGTCATAAGTAGCCAAATTTAAGGATAAGTATGATATACAGGGTGTAGGTAATCGTTAAGTGTGCGCAGGCGATTATTCCGTAACTATTACAGATATCAAAAAACTTTAAACTGATAGCGAAAGTATTTAACCTAATGAGTAAAATGGCCATAATAAATTTTTAAAAATAAAACGAGAAATATCTAAAAAATTAACTTGAAACCCTCCCATACATTTAGTATGAGATACGAATATCCCATGTACATAGGTTGATCCAAAAGTTATGATAATCAATATTAAACAAGGTCATTACAGTTATAATAATTATGTAGTTCTCTAGATAGTCTTTTAACTAGAAAATATACTTATACAATATTTTTTTCCTAAAATTAAAAAAAAAAAAAAAAAAAAACTTTGACTTCATCCACAAAAACCCCTCCACGCGGCCATAACTTCGCTGTCGTCTTAAAATAATTTATTGCTAAGAAAGTGTTACTTGTGCCGAGGAAAGAGATAAAAGTAAATAGGAGCTAGATCTTAAAAAATAGGG